>NC_044988.1:100136046-100297817 GCF_008728515.1 Papio anubis | reverse complement strand
TTGAGACGGAGTCTCGCTCTGTCGCCCAGGCTGGAGTGCAGTGGCGCAATCTCGGCTCACTGCAAGCTCCGCCTCCCGGGTTCACGCCATTCTCCTGCCTCAGCCTCCCGAGTAGCTGGGACTACAGGCGCCCACAACCGCGCCCGGCTAATTTTTTGTATTTTTTTAGTAGAGACGGGGTTTCACCGTGGTCTCGATCTCCTGACCTTGTGATCCGCCCGCCTCGGCCTCCCAAAGTGCTGGGATTACAGGCGTGAGCCACCACGCCCGGCCTCGCCCGGCTATTTTTTTTGTATTTTTTAGTAGAGACGGGGTTTCACTGTGTTAGCCAGGATGGTCTCGATCTCCTGACCTCGTGATCCGCCCGTCTCGGCCTCCCAAAGTGCTGGGATTACAGGCTTGAGCCACCGCGCCCGGCCGAGAAGGCTGTTATTCTGTACTTATGGAAAGTTTTAGAGCAGCAATAGCATATTCTGCTTATTGAATAAAGATGTTCCTTACTATTTTTGGCAAGTAATGGGTTACTGTTATGAAATATGAGCGGCAGTTCTGAGTGGCAGAAAGTTTAAGAAAACATCACAGCAGAGGTCCTTCTCCTTGGCTAACTCACCCACACACACAGAATAAACAGCCGATTGATTCCCAAGTCGTCCAGGGAGTGGCCTGGGGAACAGCAGCATCTTCTCATCTAGCCCACAAGGGCTGCGTGAGCTCTGGGCCTCGGCCTCATCTCGAGGGTGGCCACATACACCCAGACACATAATTTATCTGGTAAGTGGAATCTGACATTGTGACAAAATGATTTGAGAAACCTGCCACCACAAAAAGTATATCCAACTTTAAAAGTAAAATGGGTAGCATTTTGCTTCCTTGTCATTCACGCAAACAGTCCCTTCTTAGAAGTCTTGCTAACTCTGTAAAAGCATTGACAGCCAAACTGGTGGATCTGTCTGTATCAGATATGTTATCACATATATCTATACCTATATCATGTGTGTGTGTGTGTGTGTGTGTGTCCTGATCCTCTTTTTTTGGTTGTTGTTGTTGAGACAGAGTCTCGCTTTGTCACCCAGGCTGGAGCGCGATGCTGCTGATAGCTCACTACAACCTCCGCCTCCTGGGTTCAAGCAATTCTCCTGCCCCAGCTCTGGAGTAGCTGGGATTACAGGCACCTGCCACCACGCCCGGCTAGTTTTTGTGTTTTCAGTAGAGATGGGGTTTCACCATGTTGGCCAGGGTGATCTTACACTCCTGACCTCACGTGATTTGTCCACCTCATCCTCTGAAAATGTTGCGATTACAGGCGTGAGCCACTATGCTCTGCCTGATCCTCTTTTTTCAATTTAAATTCCTGATCGAATGTAGATGACCATTTTTCTTAATCCTATAAACTCGGTTGCTTCCCTGAAGATATTCTTCAGCCTCCTTGCCCTCGGACTGAATTTCTGTCTGAATGTCTATTCATGTTTTCTGACTTTGTTTGGCTTCTAGCCGGTGTGACCCGCACAGCGAGATGAGACTCCGGCCCCCACATCTGCCTCAGCCTGAAGCCCTCTTGCCAAAATGATGTAGGCATTTCTGGTCTGTCTCTTGTGTTCACATGTGTGGGCATGTGTGTGCGTATGGGGTTGGTGAGGGGATGGGTGGGAGCCCTCCATCACATCTATATCAGGATGGCTGGGAAGGAGGGTATGAAGGTGAAGATGTGTGTGACAGGGTGGTGGGGTGAGGATCTGGGAGGGTGCATTCTGTTAGATGTGGGATTCAGCCGCACTGGAAGCAAATTTTAGGATGTGGTGGCCCAGCCAGATGGTCAAGGAGCCACCTCTGTCCTGGGCCTGCGCTGCTTTCAGTCGTCTCTGCACCCTGCCCCACGGCCGTCTTACCTCACTTGAAACCCAATCCAGGAACCGCTCAGCTTTTTTTTTATCGTCCACCTCCTGCTCCTCTAAGCACCACCCCTCAGCTGGGACCCAGGCTAGTCCCCCTGCTGTCACCTCTGGGAGAGTCCCTAGGGCCTTGTTATTCAGGAACAACCAAAGGAACCCATCCCAGAAACTACTAGGCCCTGGCACCCCCAGGGGTCTTAGAAAGAGCTTCAGGGTCTGAGTCCTGGGGAGAAAATAGAACATGGACTAAAGGTCAGTCGCTCTCTGCTCCTACAGAACACCCGAAAATCTCCATCAAGCTCCAGCCCCACCCCGAGGGGAGCAGAGAAGTGTGGTGGGAAGCGCCTGACTGCCTCTGCACAGCACTTGCTATCAGTCTACCCCCAGCAGCCGGTGGGTAGGTGGGCACCTTCCCTCTACCCCTGGGCCAGATTTCCTGCCAAAGGACACTGTCCATGGAGGGTCCCAGTGTGGGCCTGCCCGGGTGACCACCTCTCTGCTTGGTTTGCACCCTCCGCCACTGCCCAGTCACCTGGATCTTTTCTGCCTCTGCCCAAGCACTGCCCTACCAGGAAGCCCTCCTCTTTCCATTCCCCTCTGAACCTTCCTGGCTCAGCCTCATCCCTGCCACACCACAGGAAGTGATATTTACATGCCATCTTTTTTTTTTTTTTTTTTTTTGAGATGGAATCTCATTGTGTCGCCCAGGCTGGAGTGCAGTGGCGTGATCTCGGCTCACTGCAACCTCTGCCTTCCTGGTGCAAGCAATTCTCATGCCTTAGCCTCCTCAGTAGCTGAAATTACAGGTGCCCGCCACCACGCCCTGCTAATTTTTGTGTTTTTATTAGAGATGAGGTCTCATCATGTTGGCCAGGCTGGTCTTGAACTCCTGACCTCAGGTAATTCACTCACCTCGGCCTCCCAAAGTGCTGGGATTACAGGCATAAGCCACCGTGTTCAGCCTGTTTCCTGGCCCTGTCTGTCTCCTCTGAGACGGCTCAGGAAGCGCAGCTATTAGTGCTAACAGTCTCCCCAGATGGCCTGCAAAACCCCCAAGTCTGCTGCCACCAAGGGAGACCTGGTTTTCTGGTCCGTAAACTGTAAATAATCACAGAGTCCTCCTCCTGGGGCCGCGTGGGGATTAAATACCGTACTGCATATCCAGCATCTGGGAGAAGCTTGACACACGGGAAGCCTGACACACGGGAAGGCATCTGGGAGAAGCCTGACACACGGGAAGCCATCGCTGAGACTGGAGTCATGAGCCGTAAGCCACTGGTGCCCACGCATGCAGAATGAGGGCCATCAGACCGCTAAATGGCTGCAGACACACACCCTCTCTCCCACCCCAACTCGTTCCCTGGGCTGCCTCTCCCCATCTTGCTTCTCTATGTCTCTGTGACCCCTGAACATCGGGACACCCTCAGCCAACATCCGGGGACCTCACTATTGGGATGCTCATGACATTCCCAATGGCATCAAGTTGAGAGCCCTATCCTTTCTGATCTGCAGCAGAAAGCTTCCCATGGAGGTCACACACCTGGAGAGCGGGGTGTCTGGAGACCACCTGTCTGCTGTAGCCCCATGGCCTGAGCAAAGCCAGCGAGGCCAGTGTCAGCTCCCCCTCTGTCCACTGTGGTTCCTGGACATCGCTGCCCTGCACACCTCCCCACACCGGGTTTACCAGCTGGTCCCTACACAACAGTGCACACGCACACACCTCAATGGCCTTGTAGAAGATGCTGGTGCCGATCTGGACAACCTCTAGGTTCTGCTCCTGCTCGTTACGTGCACACTTGATGTAGGTCATCCAGCTCCGGTGGTCCTCCTGGCTGGCATCTATGAAGTAGCGCACCGTGCCATCCTCATTGAACACCTGGGCACAGATGGATCGAGGACCAGGTAAGGCAGGGCTATGTCATGTGTACAATCTTCCAGGCACTTCCACACATACACTCTCCATCCTCACAACAGCCCCAGGAAGTGGATAAAGCTTCATTTTCCCACTGAGGAAAGGAAGGCTGGAGAGGTTCAGGGACTTGCTTGAGGCTACCCTGTTGGAAGTGGCCCACAGGGCGTCAGTCTCCAGGGCCCTATGGGCTGACCATGATATACGCTCCTGTTGCCATGTCCTCCCTACCCCCAGAAGAAAACGGTCTCCAAGGATCACTGCTCAGACAAAGTGGCCCTGAGCTATTTCAAGGGATGCAGAGGTGCTCCCCATGGCACTGGGAACATCAGCCAGGACCTCAGAGAGGGAGGATCCTGGAGCCCAGGGAGGAGGGCTGGATCACTGTGGCACTCCAGTTTGGCCTAAACCCCTTCACGTGAGCTGCCAAGGCCACTCGGAGGTCATACTGGACCCCAACTTCCTGACCTAGCAACTGGAGAATGTGGTTAGTGGCCCAGCCCTCCAGAGGAGGGAGAAGATGAGGTCAAGAGAGGCCTCTGGGCCATCCCCCAGTTCTATAAAGTTGGGCTTCTCCAGGGTCCACCAGGAGGGGCCTGGAGTGGGGGAGCGGGTGAGGGAATGGGATTAGGAAGGGTGTGCACCAGTCTGGCACACTGGTTTCCTGTTCTGCAAGGTTAGGAGGAAGCACAGGGGTGGCCCTCCCTGGCACTGTCACTGTCATGGGTGGAAAGGCCTAGGATGGAAGCCTCTTGGAGCTTCTGTTTCCCTCGGTAAAAAGGAAACAGTAAGGCATGGGCTCCTGAGGTCATCCGTGACTGCAGGCTGGGGACACAGAAGCTGACTCAGTGCCAACTCAGCCGCGGTCATCGCGAATGTCATTCTGCCTTCACCAGGCATTCTCCTTTCCAGCCCCACCTCACCCCCAGCCCAGGACTGGCCTTGAGGGGCTTCCCAGGCTGCTTCTGGGGCCAGGGAAAGAATGCAAGTAGCTGGTAGGTAGCCTGGAGGGAGGGCATGTGGGGACCCTGGGCAAGCCACCTGACTGCTTTGGGTCTCAGTGCCCTCATCTGCCAAGTGGAGCCAACGACAGTCCTGCTCTGCCAGGGTGTCCCGAGGAAGGAGGGTCGGATTTTCCGTGCCTTCTCGGCACGGGTTGGGAGGCGCCTAGAGGTGGGGTGAGCTCCAGGCTGGAGCGGCTTAGAGTCCCGGCTCAGGGGGCGTCCAGGTGGGGAGTGTCCGCTGCTCCCTGCCTGGTGGAAGCGGCGACCGCCGGACACGGCAGTCCCACCCGTGGCCAGCGCCCCTCGCCGGTCCCTGTGCCCCTCTGCCCCAGCCCGCGCGCACTTACCTCCCACATGAGGTTGTTGTTCTTGCAGATGTCCACGTGCTCCGGGGCGATCACGCGGCCGGTGAAGGGACCCATCTCGGTGCCCGCCTTGATCCACGTCTTGGAGAAGATGCCGAGGCCCTCGCCAGGGATGGAGCTCTGAGCGATGATCACCTCCGCTGGCAGCACCAGGCTGGACAGCTTCTGCACTTCTGTGGCGGCAGGGCCAGGAAAACCGGTCAGAGCCCGAGGCAGCCGAGGACCGGCCCTTCCTTCCCCGCCGGGACCCCGGCTTCGGTCCTGCCCAGACCGGCCAAACCCAAGTCGGCCCCAAATCCAGAGAAGCCACCCGGGTGTTGGGGGCAGTCGGATGTGCAGAGGCTCAAGGACCTCTCCTCTCTTTGCAACCTGGGGACCCTCCGTGCCCTGGAAAGCGAGTGGTGCGTTGGGGATCGTTTTTAGAAGCGGGTTTTTAGTCTCTCCGCGAATTCTCAAAGCATTCACAACTTCTTCCGCTCTCTGCCCCGGATAAGTTTAAGAATTAACGAGCCAACGGCACCGAGCGGTTTTATGCACGGGAGAACTGAGGCCAGGTCCTGCAAGGAGGTGAAGGCCAACCGGAGACTCTTTCGCCTAGTCGAGTTCCAGGAGCCCACTGTGCGTCCAGGCTCCGGGCACTGGCAGAGGACCCAGTGATCAGCGCTGGGGACAGACCTCTGGCTGGCAGGTGTTGGAGGTGCCAAAGAAGCACCGGCAGCAGCTGGCCAGGCTCCGCGCTCGCTGTGTGACCTCGGGCGCGCCCGAGTCCCTTTCTGCTCCCAGGCCGTGGGGTGCCAGGGAGGGCGGTGCCCGGGCTCAGACAAGCCCCGATGTCTTCTCTCTGGGCGGGGAGGAGCCGCGGCGGCCCCCAGCTCCCCGAGGGTTCTCCTGTCGGGCCTCTGCGGCCGGGCTGGGAGCGGCGAGGCGTACAGGGGCGGCCTCCATGTCTTACAAGGTTCCCCTCTAAGCTACCTGGGAAAATACCCGGCGAGCGGGCCGGCTGAAAGGGGGGTTAAACGGTGTCCATTGCGGCGCGGCCGGCAATTTGTCACGCTGTTAAAGTGATCGCATTCATTCGGCTCCATTCGAAAGAAATTGCTAATTCTAAATTCATTAGCCCTGGAAGAATGCTGTAGCAGTAAATTGTAGCTCAATGCGGAGGGGACTTGTTTAAAAGGGGCCGAGGAATTCCCCTTACAAAAAGGGGGGATTAGATGGTTGACATAGCGTGAATGGAAGTGGAATTAGTCTTCACGGTAAATTAAGAGAGGAACAGAAATCGTAAAGGGGGAAAAGAGGGCGACGCGCAGAGATGCCAGACCCAGGGAAAGATATTGTTTGCGGGTTGATGAATGAGGAATAAGAACTTGAGACATCTTAAAGAAAAGAAACTTTTCTCGCTCTCCCTTTCTCTCCCCCGCTCTCCCCGCGGCTTTTTCTCCCCGCCCGCCCTCCCTCCACCCCCTCCCCAGCCCCGGTTGCCTTTTAAAGTTCTTGGTTTAAGTGGGAACTTTCGCGGGTCAAGCCCAAGTTAACTAAATGAATTTAAAACCCCTTCTTTTTGAGTCAACTGCTATTACACGCCTAGTAAGGCTTTAAATGCCAGGAACCCGCCAGCTCAAGCGCGGGAGGGGAAAGGAGGGGCCGGCGGGGGCGACGGAGCCGAGCGACGGGGTCGCCGGGATCGGTCCTTGAGCCGTGTGGACTGCGGGGCTGCCCCGCTCCCCACCTCGGCTTGGTGGCTCGCGTCCTTGTTTGGCCCATGGGGAAACTGAGGTGCACGGAGCGCCGGGAGCGCCCAGGTTGGCGCAAGCAGCAGACAGGCCGGGTATCCCAGCCGCGTCTCGCGCATCGCCAGGACGGGAATGGGGGTCGCCGGGAGGAGGGATTGCGCCAGGCCCCGACGGCTTGACTCACCGCCGGAGAAGGACTGCGCCAGCACCTCGGCGGTGAAGGCCGTCTTGGGGCTGGCGTGGTGGCTCTTGTCCTCGAAGAGCTGCTCCCCGAGCACGTTGCGCCAGCGGCCGTACAGGAAGCTGTGCAGGATGTCGGAGGTGATGACCTCGGCCAGCGCCAGTCCCGGCGCCTTCAGCCCGGTCTTGAGCACCAGGGCCTCAGCCGGGAGCACGGAGCCCATCATGGGCGGCCCGGAGCTCCCCGGCGCCGGGGGACGGCCGGGCCGACGGGGGAGGTGGGCGGGCTAGAGGGGAGCCCAAGGGGAGAGAGGAGCGGGCTGCGATGGAGAAGGAACCAGAGCAGGGGGAGGACGGAGAGGAGGAGGACGCAGGAGGGAGCGGGAGGTGAGGGGGCGACTGGGAGGAAAGTGAACGAGGGGGAGAGAGGAAGAGAGATGGTGAAATCTGCAGAGATGGCAAAGGAGGCGCGGAGGGTGGAGAGACGCGGGTGGAGGCGGAGGCGGGTGCGGGGGGTGCGGGGTGGGAGAGAGGCGGGTGGTTGCAGGGAAGCGGCAGCAAGGGGCTCTCAGACGCGCGCTAGCCTCTCGCACACTCGGCCGGGGCCGTCTTCCCCTTGGCAAAATCTCAGCGCCTTTATAGGAGCCGCAGTGACCCTCCTAATTGGTTATTAATGACCCCCTGACGTCGGAGGACAGACTTGTTGTACCCGGCTGGGCTTGAGGAGCCTTCGTCGCGAGAGCGCGAGGGGCGGGGGCGCGCGGACCGCTCCGAACAGTCCCCCTCCACTCCTCCCTCCCCTTCCTGGTCCTTCCTTCCCCCTCCTGTTTTCTCTTCTCTCCCCGTGGGAAGCGCCGGGCAGGGAGGGAGGCTCAGCCGGCTGTGAGGAGAGGAGGGGACGGAGCAGGGGAGGGGGTGCGGCGAGGCTCGCCAGGACTCCAGGGAACGGGCTGGACAAGAGGGGACGCCTGGCTTCGGACCCCGCGCTCCCCTCAGGCCGGATCCACGCTCACCTGCCTGGCCGAACCCGGTGTTCACCTTTCCTCTGCTGCCCCGGCCGGCCGGCCCAGCCCGGCACAGCTCTCCCTCCCTGGCCAGGGCCCGCGTCCTCTTCTCTCCCCGGCCCTGCACTCCCCTGGCCACCACAGTCGCCCCGAGCTCGCGCGCAGCCCCAGTTGCCACGCGGATCCCCTGTTCAGACTGCGCGGCTGAAGCTGGCGCTTCGCTTCAAACGGGCCGCACCAACTAGCTCCCTGTGCGCAGTCGGGTGCGAAACTCCTCCGCGGGCTCACTGGGCTGCCGAGGCGGGGCTGCAGCCGTCGTCGGGGCTGAGGCTAGGGCTGGTCCCGGCCTGAGACAGCTTCGTGGGCGGCCAGGCTTCTGGCTCTTGCGGGGCCAGATCCGGGGTTGAGATGGGCGGACCGGAATCGCACTGGCAGCCTGTCTCTGGGAAAAGAATTTCCTACGGGATATAGGGGGATTGAAAGGGGTCCCGAGACCGTTCCTAGGTGGGAGCAGGCGTGCCTGAGAGCTAAGTCCCTTCGAAACTGCAGGCAGCTCCGCGAGAGGCCTCAGCGCGGGTTCGGCTTGCGACTCGGCCTTGGGGCTCCTTGCTGAGCTGCAACCTCGGGAAGCCCGTGGCGTTGCGGCGCCCCTTCCTTCTTGCCTCCTTGTTCTTTCTTTCTCCTCTGCCTCTCTCTTCTTTCCCTTCCTCCCCTCTATTCCTCCTGCTCATCACCCCAGGAGTAGACTTGCTTTGCGGCGGTTTTGAGGCACCTCGGAGCCCAGCGATCCCCTCTCCTGAAGCAGGGAGCTGCTGAGCCGGGCGGAAAGCCCCCAGTTTCTGCAGGTTTCGCCGATCCCCAGATGTCAGCCTCAAGCCTCGGACCCCAGGCCCTGACATGCTGGGTGAGGGGGCTCACCCCACCTGCCGCACTTCTGGCTCCCACCGCAAGGCTACAATTTCAGATGCCACTAACCGAGGTGTCTGGACCCTCTCGGCGTGGGTCAGGCTCATGGGTTAGTCTCCGCTGGACGGTGTGGACTCCCCAGACCTTCTCCGCAGCGCGGAGGACTTGGGTGGAAGGACAGCGAGCTGACCTCCCATAAGCGAGACCCTGTCCTAACGCCTCTTGGCATAGAGGCCCCTCCACCACCCGGACGCGCCTTGGCTAAGAGGGCCTCACACCTGGCGGCCAGACTCCAGACCCCTGGTTCCTGCCAGTAGTCTCCGGCATCCCCCGTCCCCGTTGGCACGCAAAGGGAGGAAGGCGGCGGTAGCTGGCCTTCAGACCCGGCGCCCGGGTCCGCCCGAGGCTGGCGCCCAGGGAAAGGAACACCTGGCAGAAGGCAGGACCGTTGGGCAGGGCGCCAGCAGAGGGCAGCCCTGCTGAGGAGGGAGGTGGGTTACTGTCCCCGAACCCTCCACTCATTTTCCGACGCAGCCGGCGGGTCACATCGGCTCCCTGGCCAGAGCTCGAATCTGAGGGGGCGTCTGCAGTCCGATGGCTCCTGCAGGGAACCCTCACCTGCGCCTACTTCTTGGCTTCTAGGAAGACCTAGGTGGAGAGGAGAAAGTGCTGCGAGCGAGGGAGACGACGTCGGGGAGAGCTGCCAGGAGCCAAGCGCTGCGGCAGCTCCCAAGCCCCGAAAGCGACCTCAGTTCCTCCAGCAACCCAAAGGAGGATAAGGAGTGCTGTGTGTCCCGTAGACTGCCCCTTTCCTCTCTGAGCCTTAGGGTCCCTGTCTGTGCAATGGTTTGAGTTGGACTTTGTGAATTGAGGTTTCTTTGCTTGGTCTCACTTTGGGTAAGATCACTTTCCCCCACGACAATCCCGAGGATTTTGCCCTCTCCAGGGCCACGTCCCACTGCGGGAAGCCCTCGGGTCCGTGCATCCTCCGTGCTGGGGCGCAGCATTTGGGTCCTGAACCTCGGCTTAGAGTCAGAGGCTTGGATTCCGCTGGCGCAGTGACCACGGGCTCGGACTGCGGCCAGTTGAGTCCCATTCCTCTCCTCCGGACCCTCAAACCCGGGGAGCAGTGCTGGGAGCGGGGCGGAAGCGGAGCCCAGAACAGCCTCCCGGTTTGTGCGCCGAGACCTCCACTGTGCTCACATTTTGTGCTTTTAGTCTAGCCGCAAACCCACCTGGACCCCCGCCCGGGGAAAAAGGAGCCTGTTGGTAGCGCCCAGTCTCAAGGTGCATTGAAATAGGCACCAAGACCCTGGGCTTGCATCTCCCCGGGAGGAGATTTCGAGGGGAAACATTCCGGGCTTTCCCAGCGGATGACCCATGTCATTTTGTCATTTTCCGCGGAGCCCAGGCGCGGAATCTGCTCGCGCAAAATCCCCCTCCCCTCGGCCGGGCCGGAGCTCGCAGGCACTGTCGCCCCCCTCGCCCGCTGGCCGCCACTTGGCGATCTCTTTAATATTCATGGGCGTTAATAGAGAGGCCCCCAGTATATCGGTCCATTGTGGGCGGCTCGTAGGACTTGAATAGGCCTCGGCCCCCTTTCTTCGGCGCGGCTTCCCGAGGGGCCGGGCCAGGAGTGAATGGCCCCGCTTCCCGCTCCGCGCCCCCTCCTCCTTTCAGGGAGAACATCTTTATCCTCATCGCCGCCGCTGCCGCCGCCGCCCGGGCCCCCATTCACGCGGCCCCGGCTCCGGGCGGAACGAATCAATTTGCCGCGGCTCTTCGGAGGTCATCCTCGCCGCCCGGGTACCCCCTTCCCCCGAGCCCACGGGAGTGGAGAGAGGGCCGCCGCGGCAGGCTGACGGCCCCACGGAGGGACATTGAAGGGGAAGTGGAGGAGAAGAGCAGGCGGCTATCCGGAGGGCTGGTCGGGCCGGAGCGGGCAAGACAGGCCCAGGGCCCGGCAGCCACCCAGGGTCGGCTAATTTCTACTTGTTGCCTCGCGCAGGGCGGAGCGCCGAGGGGAAGGAGGCCGCGGCCCAAGCCCGGAGGTCCGTCCGGCCTCCCCTCGAGGCACCAGCGCGTGTCCCTTCGGCCTGGCTGAGGCACCTATGAGACCGGGGGCGTGTGGGACAGCCGAGGGTTTCCCTGGCCCCGCGCCCCAGCCCGCACGACGCTTTCGTTCTCGCCAGTGCGCCAGGGCTCAGCTCCGGGACGGCCAGGTTGCGACAGTGCCCTTCAAGGGGACGCTCGGAGGGGCTGCCGGCTTCGCGGCTCCTGCACCCTAGCTCTGGGGCCCCTGCCTGGGTGCGGGGGAGGGGGGTGCGAGTCGGTCAGGCCAGACCAAAGCGCACGGGTCCCCGCCCCGCTCGCCTCGCCGGCTCTCAGAGGCGCAGAAAGAAGCCCATTGTCCGCCGAGAAATACATTTTTGGGGGCCGAGTGAAAGCCCGTCTTTCTTTTGAACTTTAGAAGAAAGTCTCCTGTTCTCGCCCCTCGGAGGGAGAGATTTGTCCCCCCTCCCGGGAGCTCCTCGCGCCTCCTCCTCCCGAAACATCTGCCGGGGGAAAATCCACCCTGGAGGGCAGATCGCGCTCGCTTTAAGCCTGGCGAACTCATTAAAAAGATATTAGCGGCGGGGGCAGGTCCTGCGCAGGTATCGATCGGCCGGAATGAGCCCCAGGAAGAAAAGGCGAAGAATGCGCCCGCGCCGCGCTCAGACGCCCACCGGCCCCGCCCAGCCTCCGCGCCCCAGCCCCGCATAGGGAGAGGGGCCACCGCGCCGCCTCGCGCTGTCCGTGAGTCCCGCGGCCCGCGGTCCTGCCGCCCCCGCGGGCTCCTCGGCACAGCCCGGGCGCAGCCACTCGACAACCCTCCCCTGCCCATGCTGCCCTCCGTCCTGGCTTCCCCCGCGCACAGGTTCTCGTCCGCTCCCCTCCTCCGCCAGCTGCCGTCGCGCGCCCAGCAGCCGCGTCTCTCTTCTCCTCCTCTCCTTCTCTTCCTCCTTCCCCCGCGCTCCCCTCTTTCGCTGGCGCTCCGGCCCCCTCTCCAGCTTCTCACACCCTCTCCGCTTCCTCCTCACACGTCTCTCTCTGGCTTTCTGAGCCTCAATCTTTCTTGTTCCCATTATCGCAATGGCCCAGGAAATTCCTTCCTCGCGTGCGGCCCGCGCTGCTCCCCGCCCCCAACCCCCTGTTCCCCGTAGGACGGTTCAGGGCTCCAGGGCGCCCCCGCCGGCGCGTACAAAGGTGCCGGTGGGCTGCCTAGGTGGTGGGGGCGAGGCCGAAGAAACGGTTTCAACAGACGTGACTAGGGTCCGGGCCTGCGCGGGGCTGCCGGCGGAGTGGCGGCCTCGGCGCGGTGAATGGGGACGGCGGCCCAGTCTCCCACCCCACCTCCGTCCCCGCCCAATATAATTAGCCTTCGAGGCTCGGTAGAGACAAAGGCGCGCCACGGGGCGCCCACGTGGAGTGCATAGGCGCGAAGCCGGCGCCCCAACCGGCAGGTGACTGGCACGCGAGTCTCCCCAGGCGCCCCGGGGCGGAGGAGGGGGGAAGCTGGGACGGACGGGAGAGACGCCGGGGACACCAGGAGAAGGGGCGGTGGGAAAGACAGAGGCGCAGGCTTCTGGAAGCAGAGGGGGCGAGACGGCGGGGGCGGGGGGGGGGGAGACTGAGGCAAGGCGATGCCCGGGTGGAAGGAGCAGATGAAAGGCCGAGTCAGAGACGCAGAGGTACAAAGACGCCGAGATGAAGGAAGCAGAGGGGGAGAGGCATGGCTTCCTAAAGAGCCCGAGGCCTGGAGAGGCTTTCAAGAGCTGGACCACCAAGAGGGAGCGACAGGGTGCTACAGAGAGACTGGGGTGTGGGGACAAAAAGAATCCTGGGGAAAGCAGGAGGGAACGGATGAAGAAGGCAGGCTGTTCTGAGTCTGCGAGAGGCATCGTGCCCTCCCTGTCCGTCTTCCCTGGCCCCTCCGGCCTCCAGCTCACCCTCCTCTGCTGCCTGCCCCTCTGGTGGGTCTAGGGGTAGCCAGAAGGAGCCCTCCCCCACCCATTCACAACCTCCTCTTCCGCCGGAGCCCCTTACCACCCCACACCCAGCCCTTCCTCCACGACCTCTCCTGCCGCAGCCTCCTGCCTTCCAGAACCTTGCACTCAACTCCACCTGAAATGTCCTCCCTGCATTGCCCCAGAGCAGACAGGGGGCTGGAGTTAGGGGCCTGTGCCCTGACTGCTGCTCCCTGAGGCCACCTGCTGCCATCCAGACCATCTCCTGCCTCAGGGGACTTATTAGGTTGTTCAACAAACATTTATTGAGCACCTACTGTGTACCAGGTCCCATACAAGGCCCTGGGGGCACCGAGTGACCAGGGCAGACCCAGTTCTTGCCTTCTCAGACCACCTTCTAAGCGGTGCACCCTGGTAGGCCAGAGCTTCTCCTAGGTCGCCCTGGCGGCTCTGAGGCCTCTCTGGACCGCTTTCTCTGAGGGCTCCTGCTGAAATGGCTATGACCTCATTTGTAGAGTGGGAACAATAACCAGACCTGTTTGTGATGCCTGATGTGCCAGGTGAATAAGCTCACACTCAAGTTGCAAAGTGAATGGTGAAAAGGTGCTTGTGACTGGCATTCCTATTCCTGTCCCCTCCCCAGAGACCACTCCCCAGGTGAATAGGTCCTCTGGGGCCATCAAGAAATGCCCAGGGCTCCAGAGACCTGCAGATATGGGTCCAAGTCTGGTTCCAGCAGCTACTGGCCAGGAGCTAAGGCACCCACTTGTGCTCTGTGAGCCTCAGTTTGTTCATCTGCGAAATGGAGATAAAAATAGAACCTCCACTGGGAAGGTTTTTGTAAAGGATCAAAGATGATGCATGAAAAGCTCACAGGAGAGAGGATGCACTTGACTTACAAAAAATGCGGGCACTTTCATTACATTTAAAGGATAACATATGGCCGGGCACGGTGGCTCACACCTGTAATCCCAGCACTTTGGGAGGCCAAGGCAGGTGGATCACTCGAGGTCAGGAGTTCGAGACAAGCCTGACCAACATGGCAAAACCCCATCTCTACTAAAAATACAAAAATTAATCGGGCGTGGTGATGGGTGCCTGTAATCACAGCTACTCAGGAGGCTGAGGCAGGAGAATCACTTGAACCAGGGAGGTGGAGGTCACAGTGAGCCATGGTCACGCCACTGCACTCCAGCCTGGTGACAGAGAGAGACTCTGTCTCAAAAAAATAAAATAAAATAAAATAAATAAATAAATAAATAATAACATATGGTAGGTCACGTGTGGTGGCTGACGCCTATAATCCCAGCACTTTGGAAAGCTGAGGCGGGTTCAGGATTGCCTGAGCACAGAAGTTTGAGAACAGCCTGGGCAACATGGCAAAACCCCGTCTCTACTAAAAATACAAAAAATCAGCCAAAAGTGATGGCACACACCTGTAGTCCCAGCTACTTGGGAGGCTGAGGCAGGAAAATCACTTGACTCTGGGAGGCGGAGGCTGCAGTGAGCCAAGATCGCACCACTGCACTCCAGCCTGGGCGACAGAGCAAAATTCTGTCTCAAAAACAAAACAACAAAAACAATAGCAACAAACACCATGTGGCTACACAGCTTTGGGAAGGGAAACATGGAAAGAACAAAGGTAGGTACCAAATATCACCTGTAAATACATACTGAAAGCAAAACCACATGCTAAGAAAGTTGACCAGGACGCCAAGGAGTCTGTGAGCCGTATCTTACAGAGAGTGACTGGAATGAAGAGCAATAGTCATTGTATAATGAACAATTGCTAGGCACCCAGGGTATCTCCATCCATCCTCAGCCCTGCACACTGAGGTAGCTGCTGTCATTATCTGTAACTCACAGAAAGGGAAACTGAGCCACAGGGAAGTTAAGTGTCTTATCTAGCAACACCTCTGGCCCCAAGCAACAGTGGACCTGACCCCAGTGGCTGCTGTCACAAGAGATCTACTTTTTCACCTAACAGAGTGCAGAGGTGGATGTGTGTCTATGACCTTGGCTCAGCAGTTCAAGGATGTGAGGCCTGAGGTTCCTTCTGTTCTCGTGGCAACACAATGGCCGCTGCAGCCCTGCCGTCACATTAGAGGCTGGGAGGAAGAAGGGGCAGAGTATCACTGATATGCCCCTGGTCACACACAGTAAGCAAAGAGGAGAGGTGAAACTGAAATCCAGGCAGCCTGATTCCAGGCTGGGACTTTAACTACAACCTCCTGGCTAGGGCTGTCCAAGCCAGAGGAACAATGACTTGGGGGACGCATGCACTGTCTGCCAACCCCAAGAGCCCGTTCCAGTGGGCAGGGAGCAGCTTTTGGTTACTGCACAGAAACTAGGCCCAGGTGTGCAGAAATGGACTCCGTGGTCCCTTCTGACCCATCTCAGGACTGGGGCTTCTGGAGGACAGGCATCTGGTCTGAATCTTCCTTCGTCTCCCGGGCCAGCACCAGGGGCCAGCACCAGGGGCCAGCACCAGGGCCTGGCACACAGAGAATGCTCAGCCCGTGAATGAATGACAGGGTAGATGTCATACCCACAATGGCATGGACAGGTTAGGGAAGTACAGTGAAGGTTCCGGCCTTGCCTGCCTCCTCTGGGTGGCACGAGGGAGCCTCTGAATCCCAGCAAAGCGGATGGCAGCTCCAGAAAGTGCCAACAGACCAGGGCAGCCCAGATCCTCAGAACCCGGGGGCCCAGCCAAGATGTGGGAAGAGATGGTGAAGCCCAGTCATAAATGCTCCCCGCTAAGTAGACGCAAACAGCAGGATGTGTCCTCAGACCCCAGCTCGGAGCAGGAGGGATCTGCTGCAGTGGGTTGGGCCTGCCGAAGACACTCTATTCCCTCCCCTTCCCTGAAGCCAAGGCATCAGCCTCCCCTGGCCTCTCCCTCCAGCCTCTGGCCTGTCTACCCTGTGAGGTGCCTCCCCAGCACCTTCCATATCATCCCCACCGCCCCAGCTTCCAAACCATCAACAGCATGGAGGACAAAGCACCAACAGCCCTGATCCTCAAGAGATCCTTTCTGCTCCCGGGAGAAGCATTGGGTCCAGCACATTCACATGAGGCTGTAGGCAGCTCCTAGCAACTCTGTGAGATGTGTCCCCGTGTTTGCCTACTTTTACAGAGGAGGAAACTGAGGCTTGGCGAGAGTCTCGAATGCTCTCTAAGCCTGTGCCCTTCCTCTCTCTGTTGACCTCAGCCTTCACCATCTCTCTACAGTCCAGAGACTAAAACCCTCAGGGGTCCTATCTGCTTATCCCTCTGCCCCCATGCGAGTCCAATGCTCAGAACTGTTGAGATGTCAGAAAACGTGTGTTACACTGGCCTGGAAAGAGATGTTTAATTCTATTGTTTGTTTGTTTGAGATGGAGTCTCTGTTGCCCAGGCTGGAGTGCAATGGCGCAACCTCGGCTGACTGCAACCTCCACCTCCCAGGTTCAAGCGATTCTCCTGTCTCAGCCTCACGAGTAGCTGGGATTACAGACGCACACCACTATGCCTGGCTAATTTTTGTATTTTTAGTACAGACGGGGTTTCACCGTGTTGGCCAGGCTGGTCTGGAACTCCTGAACTCAGGCGATCCACCCACCTCGGCCTCCCAAAGTTCCGGGATTACAGGCGTGAGGCACTGCGTGCAGCCGGAGATGTTCTAGATTCTAGAACATCTAGAAGGGAATTCTAGATTCCCTTCCCCACCCCCTTAACTCCTTCCCACCTACCCCCTCCTCTGTGTCCGGGGTCAGACTTTGGATAATTAGAGAAGAAACTTATTTGAAGACCAGTTCAATTACTTGTAGTTACAACGAAAGGGAATTTTGCTGCTCCAAATGTTCAAGAAGACACAAGTATTCCAGAGCCTTCTGGACACATCAGACTCTCAGACTGATCATGTATTTATTTTAATTACGCAAATATTTAATGCCCACCCACAATGCATCAAGCTGGACCTGGAGCTGGGGGCATGGAGCAAGGGCGAGTCATACGGTGCCCAGCCAGCCCAGCCCTGGCAGCCCCTGGTCACTGGAGACTTTAGTTAAAGGTGAGTCAGTTCCACCAGCAGCTACTGGGAACTTGTCCCTTGCTGTTGCTGTCCACGCACCGAGAGGCCAAAGAAGAACCAGCTGGGTTTTGGCCACGAGGTGTTATTTCCTGCACAAACTGGGCCTGTGGACCCTGCCCCCACCATGCCGAGGGATGCTTGCCAGAATTTTAGAATCCTTCCCGTGGGATTTCTTTTTTTTCTTTTTCTTTTCTTTCTTTTTTTTTTTTTTTTTTTTGAGACGGAGTCTCTCTCTGTTGCCCGCGCTGGAGTGCAGTGGCCGGATCTCGGCTCACTGCAAGCTCCGCCTCCCGGGTTTACGCCATTCTCCTGCCTCAGCCTCCGGAGTAGCTGGGACTACAGGCGCCCGCCACTTCGCCCGGCTAGCTTTTTGTATTTTTTAGTAGAGACGGGGTTTCACCATGTTAGCCAGGATGGTCTCGATCTCCTGACCTCGTGATCCGCCCGTCTCGGCCTCCCAAAGTGCTGGGATTACAGGCTTGAGCCACCGCGCCCGGCTTGTTTTTCTTTTTTGAGACAGAGTTTCACTTTTGTTGCCTGAGCTGGAGTGCAGTGGTGCGATCTCGGCTCACTGCAACCTCCACCTCCGGGGTTCAAGCAATTCTCCTGCCTTAGCCTCCCAAGTAGCTAGGATTACAGGCATGCACTACCATGCCTGTCTAATTTTGTATTTTTAGTAGAGACAGGGTTTCACCCTGTTAGCCAGGCTGGTCTCAAACTCCTGACCTCAGATGATCCTCCCACCTCGGACTCCCAAAGTGCTGGGATTACAGGCGTGAACCACCGTGCCTGGCCGGAATTTCTTTTTGCTTTTCTTTTTTTAAAATAATTTTAATTTTCTTTTCTTTTCTTTTTTCTTTCTTTTTTTTTTTTCTTGAAAGAGAGTCTTGCTCTGTCACCTAGGCTGGAGTGTGGTGGCATGATCTCAGCTCACTGCAACCTTTGCCTCCTGGGTTCAAGCAATTCTCCTGCCTCAGTCTCCTGAATAGCTGGGATTATAGGCACCTGCCACCCCGCCTGGTTAATTTTTGTATTTTTAGTAGAGATGGGGTTTGGCTATGTTGGCCAGGCCGGTCTCGAACTCCTGACCTCAAGGGATCAGCCCACCTTGGCCTCCCAAAGTGCTGGGATTACAGGTGTGAGCCACCGCCCCTGGTCTAATTTTTATTTTTATTTTTATGTTTTTGAGACAGAGTCTCCCTCCGTCACCCAGGCTGGAGTGTAGTGGTGTGATCGTGCCTCACTGCAAGCTCCGCCTCCCGAGTTCATGCCATTCTCCTGCCTCAGCCTTCTGAGTAGCTGGGACTACAGGCACCTGCCACCACGCCCGGCTAATTTTTTGCATTTTTAGTAGAGGCAGGGTTTCACTGTGTTAGCCAGGATGGTCTTGATCTCCTGACTTCATGATCCAACCACCTTGGCCTCCCAAAGTGCTGGGATTACAGGCATGAGTCACCGTGCCCGGCCCTAATTTTTATTTTTAAAATAGCTTTATTGAGGTGTAATTAATATATATTAAGCTGCACATATCTAATGTATACAATTTGATGAGTTTGAACATACGTAGACGCCCTGAAACCATCACTACAATCACAGTAATAAACATATTTATCACCTCCAAAAGCTTCCCCCAGCTCCCATGTGCGTGTGCCGGGGCTGGTGGTGGGACGCTGGTAAGAACACTTGAGATCTGCTCTCTTAAATTGTTTAGTGCACAATACGGTATTATCAACTATAGGTACTACGTTGTCTTTTCGATCTTTTTAAGACAGGGTCTCGCTCTATCACCCAGGCTAGAGTACAGTGGTGTGATCATGGCTTAGTGCAGCCTTGACCTTCCGGGCCCAAGTCATCTTCCAGTCTCAGCCTCCTGAATAGCTGTGACCACAGGTACGTGCCACCACACCGGCTTCGAATTTTAAGCCTATTTTGTAGTGTTGGGGGTCTCCCTGTTTTACTCAGGCTGGTCTCAAACTCCTGGCCTCAAGTCATCCTGCTGCTTCAGCCTCCCAAAGTACTGGGATTACAGGCGTGAGCCATCACACCTGGCAAAAGTTTTGTTTTGTTTCATTTTGTTTTTAAGACAGGGTCGCAGGCCGGGCGCGGTGGCTTAAGCCTGTAATCCCAGCACTTTGGGAGGCC
The DNA here is from genome assembly GCF_008728515.1 of Papio anubis. Taxonomy (NCBI): domain Eukaryota; kingdom Metazoa; phylum Chordata; class Mammalia; order Primates; family Cercopithecidae; genus Papio; species Papio anubis. Next base: position 100,278,603 of record NC_044988.1, on the reverse strand, counting down.
GAAGCCCCGGGTAGATCCACTGAGTCAGGAGATCAGAGACCATCCTGGCTAACACGGTGAAACCCGTCTCTACTAAAAATACAAAAAAACTAGCGGGCTGAGGTGGCGGTAGCCTGTGGTCCCAACTACTCTGGGAGGCTGAGGCAGAGAATGGCGTGAACCGGGAGGTGGAGCTACAGTGAGCTGAGATCTGGCCCTGCACTCCAGCCCATGGAGCAGGCGAGACTCGATCTCAAAAGACAGGGTCCGGGGCTCTGTCCGATGGCTGGTGTGGTGGATGCCATCATAGCCGGCCAGCCTCCAGCTCCTGCTGCTGATTTGAGGGGAAAAACCCTCTCATTCTTGTTCTTTAGCTGGGCAGGATGTCCTTTTGTTCCCCAGAGCGCTCTCAGAGGGGGTGCTAAGAGCTCCCCCACCACAGAGGGAGGACCTGCATTTTCACAGCTGCAGATTTTTATGGCGGAGGATAGGCTTCAAAAACATGTTTTTTGTTTTTTCTTTTGAGATGGAGTTTCGCTCTTGCTGCCTAGGCTGGAGTGCAATGGTGTGATCTTGGCTCACCGCAACCTCTGCCTCCTGGGTTCAAGCAATTCTCCTGCCTCAGCCTCCCGAGTAGCTGGGATTACAGGCCCCCACCACCACACCCGGCTAATTGTTGTATTTTTAGTAGAGACGGGGTTTCACCATGTTGGCCAGGCTGGTCTCGAACTACTGACCTCAGGTGATCTGCCCACCTTGACCTCCCAAAGTGCTGGGATTACAGGCGTGAGCCCTGGTGCCTGGCTTGAGATTGTGTTTTTTTCTTGCCTTTTGGCATGCCTTGCAATTTTTTGTTGAAATCTAGACATACTGTATCAGATCACAGGAACTAAGGTCAAGAGGCCTTTAGTGTGAGGAGGGTATATTTCATTTTATATTTATTTATTTATTTATTTTAAAGGCCTGTTTTATTTTAATGGCTGATCCACGTAATAACGGAGGCCAGTATGTACAGACAAAGGGGGAGCTTTTATTTCTTGGTCTTTTCCTCCTGGGACAAAGTCTTGATGATCTCCTTCTTGGTCTGGAGGTGTTCTTCATGGACCTTGTGTGCTTCCTTGGTCTTAGACCTGTGGGCCTCAGCCTGGTCAACCAGGGGCTTCTTGCGGGCCTTGTCTGCCTTCAGCTTGTGATTTGTTCCATGAGAATCCGCTGGTTTGTGAACACCTTCCCTTTCAATTTCAGGTACAGACTGTGATGCACGTGGCGATCAATCTTCTCAGATTCTGAGCAGCCGGCGCAGAACCTTCATTCTCCTCATCCACGTGACCTTCTCTGGCATTCAGGCATTGGCTGTACCCTTCCGCTTACCTATGCCCAAGTGCCTGCCCTTCCGACAGGTCAAGGTGCTTTTCCGGCATCGAGCCCGGGAATGGACCATCCCAGGTTTGCAGATGATCGGCCCATCTTTGATCAGCTTCCGGATCTGCTGACGGGAGTTGGCATTGGCAATTTCATTGGTCTCATTGGGTCCAACCAGACCTTCTTCTTGCCACAGTGGAGGACACTAGAGACGAGCCTCTTCTGAAGTGTGAGCATACTCATGGCTGCGGCTGCAGCAGTGAAAGGAAAGCGCTCAATCACATTTTATATTTATTTATTTAAATTTTTTGAGATAGGGTCTTGCTGTGTTGCCCAGGCTGGGGGGGGTGCAGTGGCATGATCAAGGCTCACTGTAGCCTCTAACTCCCAGACTCAGGTGATCCTCCTACCTCAGCCTCCCGAGTAGCTGGGACAACAGGCACGTGCCACCAAGCTCAGATAATTTTTTTGTAGTTTTTGTAGAGATGAGGTTTCGCCACGTTGCCCGGGCTGGTCTCGAACTCCTAGGCTCAAGCGACCACCCACCTCAGCCTCCCAAAGTGCTGAGATTACAGGCGTGAGCCACTGTGTCCGGCCCAGGCTAGATTGTCCTCTCTAGGAGCTGGGCGGTGTTAGGTGTTTGTTGCAGCTGCAGGTGCCAGAGGCTCCACGTCTTCTACTGTCCTCATTGTTGTCTCCCTCCTGACTTTGGGAGGTCTGAGCCTTGAGTTCTGTCGCCTGTGACTCCCATGATTGTACCGCAGCCTGTGGATGTGGTGAGGTGTGGGAGAGGGGGAACATTCTGTCGTCAGTCCTGTCTTGGGCCTGGGTCTTGGGGCTGCGACATTCACAAGTATCCCTGCAGGGCCGTCACTGTTCCCCCTGCCACTTACTACCTTCTCTGGCTCAGGTTCCTTCCCGACCTAATTGCTTGCAACCTGGCTCTTGCCCACTGTGCTTGTTCTATGCGAAGCCTGGAGGGGGCTGGAGGGGGCTGGAAGGAGTATTCCCTTACCCCACCTGGGATAGGCGCTGGCAAAGCTCTTCCCCCTGGAATGGGGCCTTGGCTAGAAGGCTTTGAGTGTTTTCACAAGGATCTCTACCCCCACCGCAGCCAGAGCCTGTGGGATCTTTTTTTTTTTTTTTTTTTTGAGACAGAGTCTCGCTCTGTTGCTAGGCTGGAGTGCAGTGGCGCCATCTCGGCTCACTGCAAGCTCCGCCTCCGGGGTTCAAGCGATTTTCCTGCCTCAGCCTCCCGAGTAGCTGGGACTACAGGCGTCCGCCACCATGCCCAGCTAATTTTTGTATTTTTAGTAGAGATGGGGTTTCACCATGTTGGCCAGGATGGTCTCAATGTCTTGACCTCGTGATTCACCCGCCTCAGCCTCCCGAAGTGCTGGGATTACAGGCGTGAGCCCCCGCGCCCGGCCCCGGATCTTCGACAGAATCAAGTGGGATTACTGGAGGGAAACCCATGAAAGTGTGGGGCACCCCCTGGCCTGAAGACTCGAGGACTTTGTCCCTCCGATGCCAGTCCACACTCAGCCTCTAGCAATTTATCCGAGTTCCCATCTGTGTTCCCAGTTCGGGCTCCGGTGGCTTCTGCTCTGGGTCTGCAGATGTCGCTGGGATTCTCCAGGTTCTCCTGTCTCTCCTGACATCAAGTGGAGCTTTGCCTTGAAAACTCAGTGCTCTGAAACCACAGAGAACTTCAAGAAAAGTTTCAACTGCAAGAAAAGTCATCGATTTTCAGTTTGTCCAAGTTTTTTTTTTTTAATTTTAATAATGAAATAATAAGAGTAGCGACTTTCAAGTTTATTTATTTATTTATTTTTTTGTTTTTTTTTTTTTTTTTTTTAACTAGTGCTTGCTCAGTCACCAAGGCTGGAGTACAGTGGCACCATCTCGGCTCATTGCAACCTTGGCCTCCCAGGTTCAAGCAATCCTCCCACTTTAGCCTCCCAAGTATTTGGGACTGCAAGCACGCATCACTATGCCTGGCTAATTTTGTAGTACTTTTTGTAGAGATGGGGTTTCACCATGTTGCCCATTGCACTACAGCCTGGGTGACAGAGCAAGACTCTGCCTCAAAAAAAAAAAAAAAAATTAATGACAGGCAGATAACCACAGATCCAGGAAACTTAGAGAACACTAATCTGGATAAATAGCAACAAATAACCACAACAAAAATACCAGAAACACACACACACATACACACACACACACGCAAAACAAAAAACACACACACACAGAATCCACACCCAGCCACAACATATTCAAACTGCAGAAAGCCAAAGAGAATGGATACAAGTGCAAGTGGCATTTATTCCTTCTTCTTTTTTTTTTTTTTGGATGGAGTCTCACTCTGTCGCCAGGCTGGAGTGCAGTGGCATGATCTTGGCTCACTACAACCTCCGCCTCCTGGGTTCAAGCAATTCTCCTACCTCAGCCTCCCAAGTAGCTGTGATTAGAGGCACCTGCCACCATGCCCGGCTAAATTTTTTTGTATTTTTAGTAGAGATGAGGTTTCACCATGTTGGCCAAGCTGGTCTCGAACTCTTGACCTGAGGTGATTCACCCACCTTGGCCTCCCAAAGTGCTGGGATTTCAGGCGTGAGCCACTGTGCCTGGCCAGCAAGTAGTATTTAAATAGCCATATATAAATATATAAATATATGTATTAATATATGAACACGTGTGTGTGTGTGTGTGTGTGTGTGTATATATATATATATATATTTTTTTTTTTTTGCGGGGGGACAGTCTCACTCTGTCCCCCAGGCTGGAGTGCAGTGGTGTTGATCTTGGCTCACCTCAACCTGTACCTCCCTGGTTCAAGCAATTCTCCTGCATCAGCCTCCCAAGTGGGTGGGACTACAGGCGCCTGCCACCATACCTGGCTAATTTTTGTATTTTTATTAGAGGCGAGGTTTCACCATGTTGGCCAGGCTGATCTTGAACTCCTGACCTTAAATGATCCACCCACCTAGGCCTTCCAAAGTGCTGAGATTACAGGCATGAGTCACCGTGGCTGGCCTAAATAGCAATACATTTATAAGTCCACATCTACAGGATTTATTTGTTATATGCCACAATCAGTGGCAACAATGAGATTGTTGGTTTTGGTTATTTTTAGACGAAGTCTTGCTTTGTCACCCAGACTGGAGTGCAATGGCGTGATCTCAGCTCACTGCAACCTCCACCTCCTGGGTTTGAGTGATTCTCCCACCTCAGCCTCCTGAGTAGCCGGGACTACAGGTGTGTGACCCCATGCCTGGCTAATTTTTGTAGTTTTTTTTGTTTGTTTGTTTTTTGAGACGGAGTTTCACTCTGTTGCCCAGGCTGGAGTGCAGTGGCACTATCTCGGCTCACTGCAACCTCTGCCTCCTCGGTTCAACTGATTCTCCTGCCACAGTCTCCTGAGTAGCTGGTATTACAGGCATGCATCACCACGCCCAGCTAATTTTTGTATTTTTAGTATAGACAAGGTTTCACCATGTTGGCCAGGCCGATCTTGAACTCCTGACCTCAAGTGATCTGCCTGCCTCGGCCTCCCAAAGTGCTGGGAGTACAGGCATAAGCCACCATGCCCAGCCTCACACCCTGCTAATTTCTATTTTTTTTTTTTTTGAAATGGAGTCTCACTCTTTCGCCCAGGCTGGAGTGCAGTGGCCGGATCTCGGCTCACTGCAAGCTCCGCCTCCTGGGTTTACCCCATTCTCCTGCCTCAGCCTCCTGAGTAGCTGGGACTACAGGCACCTACCACCTCACCTCGCTAGTTTTTGTATTTTTAGTAGAGACGGGGTTTCACCTCGTGTTAGCCAGGATGGTCTTGATCTCCTGATTCCTCATGATCCGCCTCTGCCTCGCCTCCCAAAGTGCTGGATTACAGGCTTTGAGCCAATCGCACCGGCCTAATTTCTGTATTTTTTAGTAGAGACAGGGTTGCACCAAGCTGGGCTGTGGCTGATCTCAAATTTCTGACCTCAGGAAGCTCTGCCTCAGCCTCCCAAAGTGCTGGGATTACAGGTGTGAGCTACTGTGCCCAGCCTGAACCAGCTTTATTACAGCTGCATCCAAGACAACAAGGTAAGCAGTTCAAAAACTGTGAACATTTCGACAACTGCTTATTTGTTTGTTTGAATCAAGATCACGAGGTCAAGAGATCGAGACCATCCCACCAACATGGTGAAACCCTGTCTCTACTAAAATACAAAATCGGCTGGATATGGCGGCACACTGCAGTCACAGCTACTCAGGAGGCTGAGACAGGAGAATTGCTTGAACCCAGGAGGCTGAGGCTGCAGGAGCCAAGATCGGCACTCACTGCACTCTAGCCTGGGTGACAGAGTGAGACTCCTTCATAAAATAAAATAAAAATAGGGCTGGGCGCGTGGCTCAAGCCTGTAATCCCAGCATTCTTTGGGAGAGGCCGAGACGGGCGGATCAACAGGTCAGGAGATCAAGACATCCTGGTGAACACGGGTGAAACCCCGCCTCTAGCCAAAAAATACAAAAACTAGCTGGGCGTGGTGGCAGGTCAGCCTGTAGTCCCAGCTACTGGGAGGGCTGAGGCAGGAGAATGGCGAACCCAGGAGGCGGAGCTTGCAGGAGCTGAGATCCGCCACTGCACCCAGCCTGGGCGACAGAGCTGAAGTCTCCTCGTGATAACATAACATAACATAACATCAAAAAAAATAAATAAATAAATAAAATAAAATAAAATAAAATAAAATGGTTCAGAAGATTCAAAGAGAAAGTATAGGAGGAATTTTTTTGTTTCAAAGTTGAATGGCTCAGCGGGGCATGGTAGCTTACACCTGTAATACCAGATCTTTTGGAGGCCAAGGTGGGAAGATCGCTTAAGACCAGGAGTTCAAGACTAGCTTGGGCAACATGGCGAGACCTCGTCTCTACAAAAAAAAAAAAAAAAAAAAAAAAGCTGGGTGTGGTACACCTGTAGTTCCAGCTACTGGGAGGCTGAGGTGGGAGGATCACTAAAAAAATAAAATTAAAAAAATATAAAGTTGAATTGCTTACTAACCATTGCCACATACAAACAAGTCCCTCTCCTAGACAAGCTCCATGCAGGGAGAAGTGTCTTATGCCCCATCCCCCAGGGCTGGGCACAATGCCTTGGGTATAGCTGGTGACTCAACACTATTAGTAGGATTTTATTTTATTTTTTATTTTTATTTTTATTTTTTGAGATGGAGTTTTGCTCTTGATGCCCAGGCTGGAGTCCAGCTGCATGATCTCGGCTCACCGCAACTTCCGCCTCCCAGGTTCAAGAGATTCTCCTACCTCAACCTCCTGAGTAACTGGGATTACAGGCATGTGCCACCACACCCGGCTAATTCTGTATTTTTAGTAGAGATGGAGTTTCACCATGTTGGTCAGGTTGGTCTTGAACTCCTGACCTCAGGTGATCCACTGGCCTCGGCCTCCCAAAGTGCTGGGATTACAGGCGTGAGCCATCATGCCCGACCTTATTTTCTTTTATTTTTTTGAGATGGAGTCTCACTCTGTAGCTCAGGCTGGAGTGCAGGGGCTCGGTCTTGGCTCACTGCAACGTCTGCCTCCCAGGTTCAAGTGTTTCTCCTGCCTCAGCCTCCTGTGTAGCTGGGACTACAGGCGTGTGCCACCACATTGGGCTATTTTTGTGTGTGTGTGTGTGTGTGTTTTTAGTAGAGACAGGTTTTCACCATGTTGGTCAGGCTGATCTTGAACTCCTGACCTCAGGTGATCCGACCACCTCGACCTTCCAATGTGCTGGGATTACAGGTGTGAGCCACCACACCTGGCCTAGTTGTGGATTTTAACTGCACAAGAACCATCATTGGCCATGGTGAGACGATCTATTTGCTGAGCCTTGCCTGGCATCTGAGCATGGAATTCCGTAATGAACTGAGAAATGAACTTTAGGGCGCTAGAGCAGATGCCCACAGGCTGACTTCAAAGAACAGTGTTAGAACATTCCACAATGGGGATGTATGCAATGAAGACACACCTGCCCAGAAATGAGTTCAGGTAGTAGCACAAGTTGACCTGTTATGCATCTTCGATGGTGATATGGTTTGGATTTTTGTCCTGGCCAAATCTCATGTTGAATTTGAGGAGGGGCCTGGTGGGAGATGACTGGATCATGGGGGCAGATTTCCCCCTTGCTGTTCTCATCATAGTGAGTGAGTTCTCATGATAGCTGATGGTTTGAAAGTGTGTGGCATTTGGGCCGGGCGCAGTAACTCACACCTGTAATCCCAGCACTTTGGGAGACTGTGGCAGGCAGATCACGAGGTCAGGAGACCAGCCTGACCAACATGGTGAAACCCTGTCTCTACTGAAAACACAAAAATTAGCCAGGTGTGGTGGCACGTGCCTGTTATCCCAGCTACTTGGGAGGCTGAGGCAGGATAAATGCTTGAATCCAGGAGGCAGAGGTTGCAGTGAGTCGAGATCGCGCCACTGCACTCCAGCCTGGGCAACAAGAGCAAAACTCTGTCTCAAAAAAAAAAAAAAAAAAAAAAGAGGAAAAATAAGGAAGTGTGTGGCACTTCATGCCTTGCTCTCTCTCCCCTGCTCTGCTATGCTAAGATGTACCTGCTTCCTCTTCGCCTTCTGCCATGATTATAAGTTTCCTGAGGATTCCCAGTCATGCTTCCTGTATAGCTTGCAGAACCGTGAGTCAATTAAACCTCTTTTCTTCATAGATTACTTCTATTACTTCTCAGGTAGTTCTTTATGGCAGTGTGAGAATAAATTGATTAAATATGGTATAAATTTACAGACCAATGCTCTTCATGAATGTATATGCAACAATCCTAATAAAAAAGTTAGCAAACCAAACCAATTATATATATAATATGTATATCTATATTAACTATATCTATCTATCTGCCTATCATCTATCTATCTAGCTAGCTATCCATGTATCTATCTATAAAATAGATAATCCATTACAACCATTATGAGGTTTATTCTAGGAATGCAAGGCTGGTTTAACATTTGAAAATCAATCAGTGTAATTCATCATATTAAAGTGAAAAAGGAGATAAATCATAGATGATCTCTACAGATGCAGAGGAAAGCATTGAAACAATTCAATACCTATTCATGACAAAACTCTTGGCAAACTAGAAACAGAAGAAAACCTGCGTGTCAGGTAAAATGTATGCTAAACATACACTCTGAGGCTACAAACAAGACCAGAATGACGACTCTCTTGGATTTCAATCAACAAGATACTGGAGGTCTTGGCCAGTGTAGTCAAGCAATACAAGGAACAAATGGCATAAGGATTGGGAAGGAAAAAAAATAACACCATCATTATTCATAAATGATCTGACTGTTAACATAGGAAGTCCAAAAGAATCTTCAACATTGTTAGGTTGCCAGTTCTTCCCAAATTGATCTATAAATTCATTGTAATCACAGTCAAAATCCCAGCAAATTTAAAATATTTTTATGGGAGTTGGGAGATCGACAAGCTGATTATAAAATTTGTATAGAAATGCGAAGGGCTGGGAGTAGCCAAGACAATCTTGAAGAACAACAAAGCTGAAGGACTTACTGTAAAGGTACAATAATTAAGACAGTTTTTTTGGGAGGCCAAGGTGGGGGGATCACAAGGTCAGGAGATCAAAACCATCCTGGCTAACACGGTGAAACCCCGTCTCTACTAAAAATACAAAAAATTAGCCGGGCGAGGTGACGGGCGCCTGTAACACTCCCAGCAACTCGGGAGGCTGAGTCAGGAGAAAGGCATGAACCCTGGTGGAGCTTGCAGTGAGCCAAGATTGTGCCACTGCACTCCAGCCTGGGCAACAGAGCGAGACTCCGTCTCAAAAAAAAAAAAAAAAAATACAGTTTTGGCCAGGCGCGGTGACTCAGGCTTGTAATCAAAGCACTTTGCGAGGCCGAGGCAGGCGGATCACTCGAGGTCAGGAGTTCAAGGCCAACCAGTTTGAGACCAGCCTAGCCAACCCCGTCTCTACCAAAAATACAAAACTTAGCACAGTATGGTGGCGGGTGTCTGTAATTCCAGCTACTCAGGAGGCTGAGGCAGGAGAATTGCTTGAACCTGGGAGGTGGAAGTTACAGTGAACTGAGATCATGGCATGGCACTCCAGCTTCAGTGACAGGGAGAGACTCCATCTCAAAAAATAAATAAATAAAAATTAAAAAAAATAAAAAGGAAAAAAAAAGAAAATGCAGCATATAATGTACTTGAGTGTGTGGTGCATGGTGTTCTTTAAAAACATTATGCTTACAAATTGTTTTTAAAAATGTTTAAGGCTGGGCGCAGTGGCTCACACCTGTAATCCCAGCACTTTGGGAGGCCAAGGCAGGCAGATCATCTGAGACCAGGATTTTGAGACCAGCCTGGCCAACATGGTGAAACCCCAGCTCTACTAAAAATAAAAAATCATAGCTGGTCGTGGTGGCGTGCACCTGTAGTCCCAGCTACTTGGGAGGCAGAGACAGGAGAATTGCTTGAACTCAGGAGGTGGAGGTTGCAGTGAGCCGGGATCATGCATCTGTACTGTAGCCTGGGCAACAGACCAAGAGTCTGCCTAAAAAAAAAGTATACAAACAGAGCCATTATCCCTTTATGTCATACCTAATCTTTTTTTAAAAAATTATTATTTTTTACTAGTAGAGATGGGGTCTTGCTATGTTGCCCAGGCTGGTCTTGAACTCTTGGGTTCAAATGATCCAACCAACTTGGCTTCCCAAAGTGCTTGGAATACAGGTACGAGCTGCTGTGCCTGGCCTAAAATTCTTTTTCTTTTTTTTTTTTTTTTTTGAGACAGGATCTCGCTTTTGTCACCCAGGCTGGAGTGCAATGGTGTGGTCTCAGCTCACCGCAACCTCGGCCTCCTGGGTTTAAGCTTCCTCTGCCTCAGCCGCCCGAGTAGATGGGATTACAGGTGCCTGCCACCATACCTGGCTAATTTTTGTATTTTTAGTAGAAACGGGGTTTCACCATGTTGGTCTTGAACTCCTGACCTTGTGATCTGCCTGCCTCGGCCTCCCAAAGTGCTGAGATTATAGGCATGAGCCACCACCACATCTGGCCCTAAAATTATTTTTCTAATTAGTTAATTGTTATTGTTATTTTGAGATAGGATCTCATTCTGTCACCCAGGCTGCAGTGCAGTGGCGTGATTTCAGCTCACTGCGATCTTCACCTCTGGGGCTCAAGCGATCCTCCCATCTAAGCCTCCCAAGTAGCTGGGACTACAGACGCACACCACCACGCCCCGGTAGTTTTTGTATTTTTTATAGAGACGGGGTTTTGCTATGTTGCCCAGGCTGGCTGATCTCAGAATCCTGAACTCAAGTCATCCACCTCGGCCTCCCGAAGTGCTGGAATTACAGGTGGGTGCCATTGCGCCCTGCTCACCTTGTTTTTTTTTTTGGTTTTTGGTCCTTTTTTCTTAAACACGGAGCTGCAGCCTCGAGACCCTGACTGCACCCTAGTGAGTGGAGGGTGTGTGGATCTCTGGGACTTGCTGTGAGCTCAGCAGAATGGTTGGTAGTGAGCGACAGCTGGGACGGTTGGAGGGCCCTGGTCCCTGGTCAGGGTCCAAGGCAGCTGCTTCTCGAGGGAAGTCAACGTTACAGAATCTGATAAAGAGAGAGACACCCCAAGGATTTGACTCCTTTTCAATGTGCTTGAAATAGGAATTCCTGAAATGTCGTCTTGTGGGCCAGGATTGAATAACTTGCTCCACCCATGCATGGACCAAGTTGTCACCCAAACATCTGTTACTCACAGCAGTGGGGCTGGGGGGTGGTCCTGGCTGCTCTTAGAGTTGGCTCACCTGCCCCATGGGTATTGTTCTTTCCCAGCCGCTTAGCTAATGTGACTCCAGGGGACCAGCGAGGGTCCCTGGGCTCGTGATATCCTGGAGACCTCTGGGGCACCCAGGAGAAGCCAGTGGGTCAGTGCTGAGCTGACGTTTTATCACATCACACAGGCTGTCCCGGGCACTCAGAGTGGAGCAGACAAAGCCACTGCAGCAGTCAGAATCCTGGACTCAATCATTACTATTGGTTGCCAAGATTTTTTTCTTTTTTTTTTAAGACAGTGTTTTACTCTTGTTGCCCAGGCTGGAGTGCAATGGTGCGATCTCAGCTCACTGCAGCCACCGCCTCCTGGATTCAAGTGATTCTTTTGCCCAGCCTCTCTAGTAGCTGGGATTACAGGTGCCTGCCACCACACCTGGCAGATTTTTTGTACTTTTGGTAGAGACGGGGGTTTCACTGTGTTGACCAGGCTGGTCTCGAACTCCTGACCTTAGGTGATCCACCCACCTTGGCCTCCCAAAGTGCTAGGATTACAGGCGTGAGCCACTGCGCCCAGCTTTTTTTTTTTGGTTTGTTTTTTGAGACAGCGTCTTGCTCTGTCACCCAGGCTGGAGTACAGTGGCATGATGACAGCTCATTGCAGCCTCGACTTCCTGGGCTGAAGGGATCCTCTCACCTTGGCTTCCCAAGTAGCTGGGACTACAGGTGTGCACCATCGTGGCTGGCTAATTAAATTTTTTTTTTTTTTTTTTGTAGAGGTGGGGTCTCACTCCTTTGCTCAGGCTGGTCTCAAACTCCTGGCTCAAGCGATCCTCCCGCCTTGGTCTCCCAAAGCGCTGGGATTATAGATGTGAGCCACTGCACCAGGTCGGTGGCCAGTTTTTGAGTGCTTATTAAGAACCAGGTGTGAAGCGCTTTACTTGTGTGCCATTGACTCCTATCATAGCCCCACGGGCGGGCAGGTGCCTACTAGCCCCACACTTAGGATACCAGAGGTTAGGTCATATGAGCTGCAGACAGGACTCAGACCCAAGTTTCGTTTACACATTCATGCCTCATACCCTGCTGCCTTAGGTAGGCTGAACTCGCCAGGCCCCACGAGAACCATGTTAGGTATTCCTTGTACATGTGCCTGGCTCTACTCATGTGTGGGTGTGGCAAGGCAGGCTGGTGTTGCAGCCAGGCTGAGGTTCGAGGAGGCCTCAGCAAGTGTAGCTCTCCGCTGAAACCCCAGCAGAGGGTAGCACGAACTTGGCATGGAACTGGCCCCTCCAAGCCTGTGTGAGTAAGGACAGGTTCCAGCCTCATCTGTAAAATGGGGAGCATAGTCCTGGTTACCTCTCAGGTCACATATGCACAACCATGGTATGACTCTGGTCAGAACCTATTCAAACCTGTTTCCTCGGCCGAGCGCGGTGGCTCACGCCTGTAATCCCAGCACTTTGGGAGGCCAAGGCGGGTGGATCACGAGGTCAGGAGTTTGAGACCAGCCTGGCCAACACGGTGAAACCCCGTCTCTACTAAAAATACAAAAATTAGCCAGGTGTGGCAGGCGCTTGTAATCCCAGCTACTCAGGAGGCTGAGGCAGGAGAATTGCTTGAACCCGGGAGGTGGAGCTTGTAGTGAGCCGAGATTATGCCACCGCACTCCAGCCTGTGTGACAGAGCGAGACTCCATCTCAGAAAAAACAAACAAACCAACCAACAAACCAACAGAACCCTATTTCCTCATCTCCAAAATGGGATAAGAATCGGATTTTCCTTACAGGAAAGTAAGAGCTGGTGGATTGTAGTTGTTCATGGTAGTGATGTATAAAGTCTCTGCAAACACTGAATCATCAAATACTGAACTCTTGTTCCTAAGGGAAATACAAGGCAAGGCTCCTGCAAGCCAGTGTCCACACCAATCTACAGATAATCTTTTCTATTTATTTTATTTTTTAAAATTTTATTATTATTGTTATTTTTTCAGATGGAGTCTCACTCTGTCGCCCAGGCTGGAATGCAGTGGTATGATCTCGGCTCACTGCAACCTCTGTCTCCCAGGTTCAAGCAATTCTTCTGCCTCAGCCTCCTGAGTAGCTGAGATTACAGGTGTGCGCCACCACACCTGGCTAATTTTTGTATTTTTAGTAGAGACGGGGTTTCTCCATGTTGGCCAGGCTGGTCTCAAACCCCTGATCTCAGACGATCCACCCGCCTCGGCCTCCCAAAGTGCTGGGATTATAGGCACAAGCCACTGCGCCTGGCCTCTTTTTAATTTTTTTAAGAGATGGGGTGTTGCTATGTTGCTCAGGCTGGAATGCAGTGGCTATTCCCAGGCATGGACATAACTCACTACAGCCTTGAACTCCTGGGCTCAAGTGATCCTCCTGACTCAGCCTCTTTAGTAGCTGGAACTACAGGCATGGATCAGCACTCCATAATCTTGCTTTATGTGTGTTTCTGTTTAAAGACCCCTTATTGGCCGGGCACAGTGGCTCATGCCTGTAATCCCAGCTGTTTGGGAGGCCCAGATGGGTGGATCGGTGAGTAGGTGAATTTGCAAATACAGAACTGAAAACGATGATTGACTGTAATGCACTTCCAGGGCTGGCCATGGTTGGTCCTCAGCCCTAACTTTTAAGATCGTCTCCCCATCCTGCCAAACACCTCCCTTGGTGGTGACTACAAAAGACAGTGGACCCCCAGGAGGCGGTGGTCATGCTGTCTTCTGAAGCCCCAGCTGGAATGCAGCATAGAACCTGGCACAGAACTGGCCCCTCCATGCCCGTGTGAATAAAGGCAGGTCTCAGCCTTTGACTCTGAGCCGTCATCTGTGAAATGGGGAGATTAGGCCTTTCTACCTCCCAGGGTGCAGAGACCACCTTGGAAGAAGGTGCCTGGAAAGGGCCAGGACCCCCTTGGTAGATGCTACAGAAACACCTTCAAGACAAAGGACAGGCAAGATGACCATTGTTTCAAGGGTGGTGAGGGTTGTCTCTGCTTCCCCTTCCACCCCACCCAAGACACAGACCCAAGGCCGGCAGCCCCCTGCGGAATTGAGTGTCAAGCCACTTTCTGGCCATTAATCTCTAAGCGTCTATCAGGCCCATTTGCTTCAGCCCATCTTAAAAAACCCCAGCTGGGCCCTAGTGGACCAGAAGTGGGGCTGGGAGACAGTGAGGCTGTAGCCAGCTAGAAGCCGCGACTCTGAGGTGACCCACGTTCTCGCAGACCAGGCACTGCACTGTGCCGTCTGTACCCCAGCCGACCCTACTGTGGGGGCTCTGGGACATCATGGCTGGTCACCACTTTCGAGTGACCCTGGAAAGATGGTGCCTCCTACCTGATGAGAGGCCAGGGGTACTGACTGAGGCCTGTTGGCTGAGAACTCCTCAACCCCAGCCCAAATTTCTGGGTGGGGCTGGGATCGCCTCAGCAGGGTCCTTGATGAATCCTGAACCTGGGAGGCTGGCAGAGACCCAGTAGGCATGGGCGGTGGCGGGTGGGGGTGGGGCATGCATTCAGAAGACAGACTGGGCAGCCGCCCGCCCCGCCTCCCCGACCCGGACTGCCCTTACAGTGATGACCATGCATCTTTCTTAATGGAACACAACCGCTGAACTTGGTACATTTCAAGCACTTTAGCCTTCCAGTACACCAGACTGCTGATGAAAATCATCTTCCTTGGGCGCCATGTTAATGAGAGGCCAAATTTCATATGCTTGCAAACTTTCCCCCCTGCCTCCTGTGGCACTACACCCCCCTCCCCCCAATAAAAGATTGCATCAGAGAGAGAGAGAGATTTCCATAATTTATAGTATGGGCATTTCACTGGGGACAAGCGCTAATCTGTACTTACCGATACATTTAAGAAAATGCATCCTCCGCAAGCCTGCACCATTTACGACTCTTGGCACAAACCGCAATGCTTAGTCTTCAATTAAGGGACACCTTAGGGTTCATTATCACACAATCGCTCCCTGTGAACCATGCCAAATGCTGTTTTGGCACAGAGCTTGGAAGATGAATTAGAAGGAAGTCTTCTCTGTAATGCCCTCTCCCGAATTCCCATTACCGTCATCAGCGTTTACGCCCTCCTCCCACTCGGCCCCCTCCCCCCACTTTCGAAGTGCCTTTTACTATTCAATTTCTCAACGTCAAACTCGATTCTCTAGAGGTGCAGTTAAAAATGCCACATCTCCTTTTTGTCTTCCGGCTCTCAACAGGCCTGCCATGGCCGCAGATGCTCTCCACACCCCTTTTCGGCCTGAAGGAGCCACAGATGCTTTTTTTCCCCTCCCGTCAAGAGCTTGGAGTACAGACAAGCGGCCAGTATTGGCCAGGCACACCCCAGCAAGCCCCGTTCAGGATTGAAACAGGTCCCCGCATCTAAGTAGAGGCGACCCGCACAGAAAGGCTGAGGGCGAAGGCAGGGCCCGTTCAGACATGAAAGCAGACACTGCTCAAAGCCAGTCACCCCAACCAACGGGACACAAGGTAAAAAAAAAAAAAAAAGGCGAAGGCTGGTGTTCTCTATTCCTTAATGCTCTTCCAAGTTGGAGGCCAATACTGTCGCCACGAGTCCTAAGACCACAGGACTGTAACTTAACCCCTCTGGGGAAGGATGCCCCATTTGTTTCTTCATGAAAGGAAGGATAGAATGAGCACATGTGCTGACGCCTCCTAGCCCTCCTGGCAATCTGGCATCCCATCGTGGGCACGGGGCTGAGAGCGAGAAAGCACCACCACCAGAGCCACAGGTGAGGCTGGGGACAAGGAGGCGGGGGTTGCAGGCAGCAACAGTCAGGGAAACCGCACCGCGCCTAGGGCAGCCCACCTACATTTATAGGCGAGTGTGTGTGCATGGGCATGCCGGGAAGGGGAGCGGGCGGAGGGCAAGGGGCTGCCCAGTCAGTCGCAGAAGCCCGCTGACCCGCCGCACGCCCTTCAATGCATCTCCCAGCTCCATCTGATGACACTCCCGTACTGACTTCTCATTTAGAGATGCCTGGCTGTGACGGAAGGGGAGCTGAGCCCAACCACGGCACTCAAGTCAAGCTGTCAAATCAAAGCCATTAAAATAAAATTAGCTTAACGAACTAGCTAGACATCTAGGCTGTGCACCAGCGAAGGCGGGCTGACGCAGTGCAAGACGATGGGCGAGGCCCGCAGGAATCCTCTTTCCCTCTCGCACGGCAGCGGGCAGGGGGCAGAGGGACAAACTGGCGAATGGAAGGCAAACAGGCCAGAAAGACTTTGCCCACAAGATGTCTTGTGGAAATTTTATTATATAGAGTGTAAAATGAATTGTCAGTCAAATAAAAAGAACACTTTTTTTCTTAAAAACCACATGCATAACATTTTCCAATTGTCTTTTTTAATAGTTAGACATTTCAAGCATTATAAGAAAAATAAGGAGAAAAAACCAGAAACTAACTTCAGTACATTTCAAACGGAATGTCCCTCAGGTCAATTAGAAATGCAAGAAAAAATAGCTTCAATTCCGTTTTTTTTCCTTTAAAAATACATGTTATCTGTACAAGATACACTACAGTAAACACTGGAAATCATATTATCCCTTTTATTAAATCAAAATTATTTAATTCATAATGCGGTTAATACTAATTTATTCATCTAGTTAATCTGACAAAATATTAAGAAAATATTTAAAAGAAAAGAGCAAACAACACCTTGGAATTAAAAATAGTTATAACTACATTTTTATATGGTTTAATGTTCCACAGTGTGTGTTAAAAGTTATATTGAATTTCTTAATATTAAAAATAACAGTATTTATATTTCTGAGAGAATAGAGAAAGGTTTTTTGTTTTGTTTTAAAAACAAGCTTGGAGGTCTTAGATACACAGTTGCGACTGGTAATGGAGACATGAAACAAACGTATGCTAAACACACGAACACATTTTTATATTACCCCTTTAGAACTCTAGAAATTATACAAACCCTACAAAATGCCCCTCCCAACCCCTGTTGGACAGCAATACAATTATCTGTCTCAATTCAGAATTCACATCATTCATTACAATACATAATAGTTCAGTTTTTTAAAAAATGCAATAAAACCAGACAGCCAAGATACAACAAATTAGAAGTAAAACATTAAATGAATTTACACATTTAAGAATACTTAAATACTGCTTTAAAATTTTTAAAAAGAATTTGTTACATACCACCTAAGACTTCCAAGCCACTTTCTGTTGCAACAGAAAAAACTGCAAATAAAAAGGACACAAAACAAAACAAAACCGAAACCATCATGTTGAAATGTCACAGCTCTGAGGCACGTTCTGGTGCCTGACTTTGTAGGTATTGCTCCAAAAAGAATCCCAGAGCTTATACATTTGAAATAACAAAAATAATGAAACAAAAATTATCAGCAATTTTTAGTAACTAATCTTCCCGATTTTTAGAAAAATTCCGTTAATCTAAATATAGTGTTTCACAGAACAAAACAACGGTTCTTCATCAAAAGGTTTGCGAATGTAAAAACCTCTGTTACAAATAGGTTTTCTTTGACAATGTTTTTGAGGGGAAGTTGGCCACGAGGACACTGTCCTACTGCTCCTGTGGGCGGAAGGGAAGAGGAATTAGTCTGTGATGGCAGGTTCTCAGGTCTGCGTGCCAGT
Organism: Papio anubis; assembly: GCF_008728515.1. NCBI lineage: Eukaryota > Metazoa > Chordata > Mammalia > Primates > Cercopithecidae > Papio > Papio anubis. The sequence goes on along the minus strand of NC_044988.1, from coordinate 100,260,820 downwards.
GAGGAGGTGACAGGCCACCCTCTCCCCTCTGGTGCCATGCCGGCACTGACACACACAGACAGGGCCGTGTCCCAGCACCTCCCCTGGGTCTCGCGTCACGGGAGCTGGGCCAGATAAAACCTCTGCTGAAGAGGTGGTCTTGGGCTTCTCTCTCTGCTAGGGACTCGGGGCAGGGAAGAGCGGACAGTGTGAGCCGCTGTCACCACCAGCCCTGACACCTGTTTCCCCAGGACCAGACCCAGACGGCCAATTTGGCAGTGAGTGGCCTACCCAGCTGAGTCCAGGGCCAAGAGGTAACTGAAATGTTATCCATGAGGACCTGACTGGCATCAGGTGGGAAATGCGCCCTGTGGGAACATTTGGACGTCTTCCCTTCTTTAATAAGAAATCCGTTTTTGGCCTCTGAACAGAACCCTCTAGGTTGTGCGCAGAAGAGGAAAGCTGGGCTCTGCCCCCAGTGCCCTCTCCCTGCCTCCTGCTGCTGCCCGGGCATGGCTGACGGCCTGGCCACTCCACCCTGCTCGGGAGCAGCCACTGGAGCGCACCCTCTGCACACGTTCCTTTACAGTCAGGGAAGCTGAGGCTTAGAGGAAGACAGAGACTACTCATCAGCCCTGAGGTCTGGGGCTCGGACTTGAGAAAAGATCAGGTAGTTCCTTGCAGGGGCTGCACCACCAATCCTCCCACTTGGCCTACACTCTTTTTCTCTGGAGCGAGGAGGGACAGAGGGGCTGGAGCCAGGCTTTCAGCAGATGCAGCCTCGCTGAGGAGCTGCGGGGCCCAGAGGCTCCTCCTAGCCCAGTGCTCTCATCCTGGGGTCAGGAAACACAGGCTTGGGAACAGGGGCTTGGGGCTAGGGAGTGGCTGCGGTGCTGGTGATTAGCTACAGACCTGGCTGTGGGCCTGCGCCTGCCCTAACGTCTGTCCATAGAAAGCGACCTGCTGTCTGTAATATTCTGCCCAGGCCATTGTGTAGTCCGGTGGGGAGCTGGCCTGAGGAGCAGCACTGGCGGCGTGACCTGGTTGACAAAGGAGGAAACAGGTTATCGGGAGCAGGGGCGCACTAGGTAGGGCCCTTCCCAAAGGCCCTGGGCATCTGCTCTCCCTCCGGACGGCTGGAAGGCAGGGAGGTCTGGGAGGTGGTGCAGCGAGGCTGGTGCTGCGGGAGTGCTTGCTACAAAAGGTGCGGTTAGCCTTTTGTTGCCCGGCCCCTGCTATGCCTGTGAAGACCAAGTCTCCCGTCTGCCTTCTCTCTGCGGAAGCGCGTTATCTGCATCTGCCTGCCCCTTCAGCTCCTGGGCCCGTGACAGAGACAGAAGGCGGGATTCTGGGTTGGGGGTGGGGGAGAAGGGGAGTGCCTAGCTTGCGTGCCTGTGATAGCGTCCAAATCCTGTAAACAGCTTGAACACAGGCCCAGGTGTGTCTGGGAATCGGGATTCGGGGAAGACTGGGCAGCTGAGCTTACACCAGGTCCCCTGGTGACCGTGACTGAACACTCTCGCCTCCAACCCCTAGAAGGGCCATGAACCCGGCAATGATTCCAACACCAGGGGACCATTTCTCTGGTGGCCTTCAACCCGCTCTCCTCCAACCAGCAAGAAACAGCCTCCAAACACAAGGCACGGGAGATACCGCTTTAAACAAATCCCCAACCCTCCGGTCTAGCAATGGTGGAAATACGCAGAGTCTGGCACTAACTTTAGATGACTCCCCAGAGACCTTTGGCTTGTGGGTCCCTCGCCCTGCTCTGAAGGCTGGTTTCGTTTCTGGTAGTTAGAAAACTGACCTACTTAAGAGGAGAAACGAAGCACCCAGCTTCAATGTCCAGGTAAGGCCTCCTTCCCTGAGTCTCACCACCTTTCCTCATCTGCCCTGAAGCACCGAGACAGAGAACAAGACGCCCGGCTGGTCTGTTTGCTGGCCAGGTGGCACCCAACCCGAATCTTTCCGTCCCTAAGGAGACCAGACGCCAGCTGAGCCCACACTTCCAGGTGCCACGCCTACCTCGAAGTCCTTTGGAGCCCAGCAGGGGGAGAACTAAGAGGAGGGGACGACAGGCCTGTGCCGGATCGCAGGGCAGCCTGTGGTCACTAACTGACTATGCCTGGACTCCTGACAGAGAGAAGCAGGCAGGCACAGGGGTGGAGGACGAAGGCAAATAATGAGATCAAGCCACACGGGGAAGGCATTAGGGAAAAAAGAGGTGACAGCGAGCCTTGGACTCTGAAGTCTCCGGGCTAGAGGGGACTGTGCTGCCGGGAGCCACAGGTTAGGAGGGCCGGGCACTCACTCTGTTTTTTGTAATAGTCTTCCCAGGCCTTGCTGTAGCTGGGCTGGCTGCTCTGCGGCTGGCTCTGCTGGCCTGTGCGAAGAACACAAAAGCAGTCAGGCCTTCCGGGCTCCTCACAGCCTCGGCCCCAGCCCGCCAACTGCAGGCCCTGCCCTGCACTCCTCCACCTCGCTCCTGGCCACACACGGTTCCACAGCCCTGCCTAGGAAGGAGGCGGCAGCTGGCAGGGCTGGGAGGGGTGTAACTAAGATCACTGTAAGGGTGGGGCTGGGCAGACCGGCTGCCCCTCACAGGGCAACTAGCAAGGCTAGCCTGACCCTCTTCAGATGGAGACATGAGATGTGGGTCCACAGACGGGGGCTTGAGGGCCACAGCCACGGTTGTTTTGAGGCTCCCCAGTCAGCCTTCCAAACACTCCAGAGGCTGCTGACCACTCTTCGCGTGGCCCTCTGTTCAAGATCTGGGGGCTGTGCCTCTGGACCAGCGGAAGTGGAGGGGCCACGCAGCGCAGGGGTGGGCAGCACCAGTGGGCTCCTGGACCCTGTCCAGCCTGAGGCTGTGCTGGGGTAGGGCAGAGGGAAAGGGGATGCATGTGTTGGGGTGGTCCAGCCCTTCTCTTCCATGCAGGACCCTGGGTTCACCGTCTAGGCTGTGGGGCAATGAAGACTGGGAGGGGCAGAGAAACAGCCGGCGCCCGGAAACACAGCCTCAGCACTGCGCCAGGCACAAGACGGGGTTCAAAGACTTGACCACAGCAGTGGGTCAGGACCTTTCCTTCTGCCCAAGCTGGGGCTGGCTCAGGTGTCCACCTGCCAAGGCCTACAAAAGACCCCCTCACTGTCTTGTCTCCTGTGAGGATTGTAGCCTGAAGCAGGCAGGAAGGGCAAACCACTGCAAAGCGCGCGCAGCCAAATGCTTTCTCCGCCAGTTCACTTTACTGCAGGCTGAGGAGCAGTGTGGGGAAGCAGCAAGCAGCGGGGGGAAGGAGGTAAGGAGATGCTCCGCTTCCTCCCACAGGGGCAGGGCGAAGGAGGGACACAGGCAGCAAACACTCTTCCCTCTGACACAGAGGGCGCCAGCAAGCAGGACTTCACTGCCAAACAGTATTTCACCAACCCAAACTGGTTCTCAACTGCAAAACCCCGGAATAAACAAATGAGCCAAGCTCAACAACATGAGATGAAGGCTGCCCAAGGGTGGCAAGACCACTGGGCGCCTCCTGCGCTCTCCCTTCCTCAGCCCAACAGGCCTCTGCCAGTTCCACCCGCCAGGGGGCCGTTTCCCCTGAAGGCCTCCCAGGCCTCATGTCTCCAGAGTCAATCCTGGCCACCTCGCTGCCTGGAGGATTCTCTCAGACCAGAACAGCACCCAAAGGCCCCGGCACTGTGAGTGCAGCTCCCACCGAGACGTGAGGAGCCAAGGAAAGGAAACAGGGTCAGCACCCATGGTCAAGCATGCAGAGAGAAAAGGAATGGTGGGATCTGGGTGCTGTGTGGGTGCTCACTGCAGTGTTCTATGATGTTTGAAACGTTTCATAATAAGATACTGGGGAAAAAAGGGAAGAAACACAACTATACAATTTCAGAGCATGCAAGTGCTTTAGAATTCAAACCCAAACCCTTGATTTTACATGTGACAGAAGTGGAGCTCCAGAGAAGGCAGGGCGTGCCTAAGGCCACACAGCACTGGCCTCAGGACTCTGTGTAAGGCTAAAGTGGCAGAACCCCAGAAAGGGGGCTCAGGCCCTCCGAGCCAGGCTGTGAGGCGGGGCCTGCGGCCTGGGTGCTGTCAGAATCTGCAGACACTGAAGAAGCCTTTCCAAACACAGGACAGAAATTCCAGATGGGTCACGAGAACCTGGATCGTACTAAGGTAAGCGTTCTGCTTTGCTTTGTGAAGGCCATGCCAGAGGAGCTAGACCAGCTCTGAAACCCAACAGTGGCTCCTGAAGCGGCTGTGAGGACAGAGTGGGCGGGGCTTTGATTCCCACCCGGACTTCCTCCTTCACAACCAGTCTCCCCGGAGAGGCGGGACGCAGCAGAGGTCATTCCCTAGCTGTTTGCTTCTGAAAAGTTCAGGAGATGAAAGCCTGAGAGGGGAGAGGAAGGCAGCCAGGAGCCAGCCCCCACAGGGAGTGGAGAAGAGGAGGGGCAGAAGCTGGCTCAACCCACACCCACAGCCCATCCATGCATGGGGAACAAAAGTGACAGAGGCCCAGAGCTCTGAGGAGGACAGGTGGGCCAAGAGGGCCAGCCCAGAGTCCCCAGTCCGCCTGAGGTTTGTGCAGTTTCCCTCTGGGCCTTTCTCTGAGCATGCGCAACCCCCGGGACAGGCCTACAGGAAGCCCCAAGCCCCACCCAGAGGGCTCCTTGTCATTTGGGGAGGGGCATCCTGGGCCTGCGGGCTGAGTTGAGTGGGGGCGTTTTGGCCCCAGGACTTCTGTGGGTCCCAGCCTTTCTGGAGGGCATGCACTCCCCACCCCGAGTCACTTACTTGGGACCTGCTGTGTGGGCTGCTGCCACGCCTGGTAGGTGCTGCCCCAGCCCTGGGTCAGAAAGGCCGGAGGACCACTGTGGATGACAAGAGAGTCACTCGTTCCTACAGAGGGCAAGTCACCCGTCATCTCCCTCTTCACTGCTCACCTCCCTCACCCCAGCCAAGCATCACTGGACCCTTGCCTGTCAGCAGCAGCCAAGTGATCACCCTAGTCCCGTCTATTCCCAGCTGAGTCACAGCAGGTCACCTACCTCACGGGGGTGCTGTGGGGGTTCCCGTTCACCTTGGCAGCCATGTTGGGGAAGCACCCGGAGCTCCTCGGAGGAAAAGTACTGGGAAAAGGTGAAAGAAACAACAGACTGAGCGCCTCACATGGAGGGCTCGGCCCCTTCCCCCAGCCATAGGGCACTGAGGGGGCGGTCAGGACGGAAGACGCTCTGCCCTCTGGGAGACTCCCATCCCACTGCGGAGGTCAGTGAGTGACAGGCTGGAGGGACCACTGGTGAGACGAAAAGAAATGAGTCCTGCCCACGCCCAGAACTTCAGGCCTTGGCTGGCGCTCCCTAGAAGCAGCTGGAAAGGACAGGGGATCTCTTGGGAGCGAGGGAATTTTCCCGGGCAAGACGGATGCAAAAGACTCACTTTTGATGAGGTGGGGCAGGTGGCTGGCTGAAGGGACTCTGTCCGAAGGCTCCAGGTGCTCCGAGATTGGTCCCCTGTGGGGGCACAGAGGGAGCTCTCACCCGCTGTTGGCTGCACACCTCTGTCCTCTGCCCAGGCCCGCCCCGAGGCAAAGCCCAGCTATTGGGGGGATGGAGTCGAGTGAAGTCAGGACACCTACGCACTCACACTAGCCTTCCTTCCCACAGCAGGCTGCACTGCAGAAATGGCTTCTGCCCTCCAGCGACCAATACCACCACACAGCCAGTCCTGGCACCACCACAACTGCCCTGGTATATCACCCTGGGGGTAGGGACCAACCTGCTTGACTCTCCCGTCAACTTAGGCTGGCCCAAGGCTCTTTCTGCCATTCTACGTCCCCATTGAGGTGAGCAGTGGCCCATCTGTCCTCCATCAACACTCCCTTTCTTTATCTGCCTTGAGGTGCCTGAAACTAAAGCCAGAGTCAATGAAAGCTGCCTGCTGGGCTGGCCGCCAGGGCAATGCCAGCGGAGTCCCGGGGCAGCGCTGGGGGGAGGCTGCTGCCCCAGCTGCTCATCTAAGCCTGCAGGGGAACGGCTCTGGGGCCTCGGCTGCTGCGGCCTTGGTGAGTCCTGCCAGGCTTCCTTCATTGCTTCTGGGCCTGGCTCTGGCACTCCCTGGGTCTCCGACCCTCCTTCGGCAAAGCAGGAGGGGGCTTGCCCTCATGTGATGTGAGAACCCACAGGCACAAGCAGCGCAAGGTTGCGGGAAAAGCTGGTACCTTGGACATCCAAAAGCAAACAGCTATGAGTAAGCCAGGTGGGGGAAGGACCTTGTACGTACGCCAACTTTCTCATCTATGAGCTGCCTGGCCACCTCGATCTGCTGGGGAACCCCCCTGATGGTGAATCTCCGCAGGTTGGGGTCGCTGTTGGGAGGGGGGTTCCTCTGAAGCTCCACGTGTGCCCCTGACTGCTGGTTGATGCTTTTGATGTTCTCACCCCCTGTGGACAGCAGAACACAAACCGAAGAGTAAGCCGCTACTGTGGCAACCCGAGGCTCTGGGCACTTGGCTCCAGAAGAGGACTCGGGGGGATTTTGTGCACGTCGGCACTTGTCCCGACAGTAGAGAAGTGCTCTCTCTTTACTCCAAAGTGGTTGTAACTAAACCCAGGGCTCTCTCACCTGCAAAACTAGCTGTTTGGAGTGAAGCTGGACTTCCTCTCAAAGCCAAGCTGAGGCCACAGATGCCATGTGAAACCTCCATGTGGAGGCCGAGTGGCCCAGTGACCAGGTCTGGCTGAGGCCCGTGGGTCTACACCATGGAGCTCACCCCTGGGGGCCAGCTGTGGGGCTCCTGCCCAGCCAGGGATGGCACTGCCCTTCTTAGCACAACAATGGTGAGCCAAGGGCCCTTCTATGACAATGGGGCCTTCAGCCTGGCTGTGGGCAACTGTCTCCATAGGCCAAACAGACCACAGGCCCAAACATGCCTGGAGCCCGCTCGGGCCTTCAGTATCCCACCCTGTCACTTCTCAAGTCCCTGCCTCCTCCATGGGGTGGGCAGGTCTAGCCAGGCAGTGCAAGGATGGGGTGGAGGCCACAGAGACCTGGGTGGAGCAGGGCTAATGAAAATTTAGTTGGTCTCTTTCAAAAACCTGTGAGAGTCTCAGTCTCTTAATGAAATTTGCGTAATAAAAGCTCCAGCAGTGTAACAATAGTTGGATTCTTCTGAAATTCACAGAACTTGCAGATCTGCTCTGCTCAACTCCGTGGGGGATGGAGGGTTGCTAAGGGGAGCCAGAATACAAGGGTAACTTGGAGCACAGAGTTTGGAAAAGCAGAGAAAAAGGTAATCTGCTCCAAAGCTGGTATAGGGCAGCAGTGAGCCCGGTGATCAAAAGCAAAGGCCAGGGGCCAGTGTCGGCCCCTCCTCTGCCCACAGTCAAAACAGGCCCTAAATGCCATGTGCCACCTCATCAAGACACCATCCCCACAATCCACCAAACACTCCCAGCTTCCCTCCACCCACTGCCAGAAAAGCCCTGTCTCAACAGCCTATCAGGCCAGTCGGGAGGGGACGCTAAAGGCAGACACAAGCTGCATCTTGTCAGGACTCTATAGGGGTCAAGGAATGAAGAAGGAGACTTCAGGTGGTCCTTACTGAAGGCAGCGGGGGCAGCCCTTACAGGGGAGAAAAGACGCTGGGAGACATGGCATGCAGATAAGGTCACATGCGAAGAGGTTAAGTTTAGGGTGGTTTTAAATTTAAAAAACCAATAAAATCAAATGTTGTGCTTGTGATTTCCTTAAAGTCCTGCTGGAGATTCAGAAAAGCATCCCTGCATTTTCTATCCTGGCCAGGACCCGCCTGTCTGGGGACACACCAGGCCAACGCCCACAGCTCTGATTTCCTCTGGGCCGGTGCAAGCCCCTCCTAGGCGACCTTTACCTCTGCCCTTTACTCAGAGGCCATGGATTTTATCTTCTCTGCACCATGAAAAGCAGGATCCAAGGCAATGGTTTTTGGAGAGCAATAAAGAATAGAGACTTGGCCAGGCGCAGTGGCTCACGCCTGTAATCCCAGCACTTTGGGAAGCCAAGGCGGGTGGATCACCTGAGGTTGGGAGTTCGAGACCAGCCTGACCAACAGGGAGAAACCCCGTCTCTACTAAACATGCAAAATTAGCTGGGTGTGATGGCACATGCCTGTAATCCAAGCTACTTGGGAGGCTGAGGCAGTAGAATCGCTTTAACCCAGGAGGCGGAGGTTGCGCTGAGCTGAGATCACGACACTGCACTCCAGCTTAGGCAATAAGAGTGAAACTCCATCTCAAAAAAAATAATAATAATAAAATAAAAAAGAATAGAAACTAAAATGGAAACCATTTCTCCAGGCACACCTAAGACTCGAGGGAACCCTATCAGCCTCCACCCAGATCCACTTGGTCTGGAGGCAAAAGTACAAAGACATGAGTGTCTGCGACTGAGAATCCTGCGGTCCCCAGACAGCCGAGGCCCCAGCCCTCCCCACTGGGCCCTGGGACCCTCGTCCCCAGGCCTTGGGAACATGCTAATAAGGTGAGGAGGCACCACAAAACCTTGTGGGGCCGGAAGGAGTTAATTTAAGTTCATCTTCTTTCAAAATGAGGTCACTAGCTTGGCACATGGTGGCTGTCTATAGACTCATTCAGCAGCCCGCTCCATTCTTCTACCTGATGGGGGGCAGAAGTGCCCCACCAGTGGCCCCCCGGCTGGACGTGAAATCGTAAAGCAATTAATCAAACCTGCTAAAAGGCCTGGCTGACAAGAGCAGGCTGGCTGCGCTATCTGTCAATGTTGCTGTGTTTATCATGGAAATCCAGCAGGGGCCAGGGAGGCTCTGTGTCTGTCCAGGCCAGAGGCCAAGGAAAGCTGGGCCTGACTGCGTGCGGCTCCTCTCTCCCTTACCCAGGCGCGCCCATCTCGAGGAAAAGAGAGGCCTCACACGGGCCCCGAGGGGGGTGTGTGTGTGTGTGAGACACAGAAAGATCCTCCCATATCTGAGACACTTATTAGGCCTCTTTAGGCTGCTACTCAAGCCTGGGACACAGACCAGTTACTGCTTCGTTCTCATCACTGTTCTCTAGGAATCACTCAGGATGACTCTGTGAAGGACCAACTACAAGGGGCTGCTCTGTGAGCACCAAGGGTTCACTGTGAGAACCTGTCATGGTGAGGCAACAATGCTCGCTTAGGGTTTAGAGACACAAGCAAATGAAAACTTCGCTGACAAAATGGTTTGCAAAAGGCCAAGAAATCTAGATCTAGCTAATCCTCAACCTACAGGCATCAACTAGCTGCAGTCTCACAGCGGTCAGGCTGGCAGTCTGCGCAGTGTGAGACTTCTGGCAGCATCTGGTGCAGCCCGCGATATCCCAAACACTCACCAGCCCGCACACCTGTCGGCAGATGAACACAAACCCATACTGTTTCTACCACCTCTGAGTGGTTCAGCATCTAAAAGACAACACAGTTTCTTGCATTTTGCAAGAGCATAAAGCCCACAGTGTCCGTGAGCTGGGACAAGGGCAGCTCCTGGGACATGAGTGTGGGGGGCTCCCACCTGCCCAGCTCTGGAGGTCTCTGCTGGTGAGGCATCCCCAAGTCCTGCCTATCCAATACGAGTGCCCCTCAGGCAGCTAAGAGGTATTTGGTGATCACAGAAATGTGAGAAACTCTGGAGAGGCGACTGTCCTCTCCACCTGCTATCAAATACCTAATGAAGGCAACTACGAAACCCAGAGACAACGGAGGCCCCGCTGGCCATGAGGCCTGGCTCAGAGCCCCCCGGAAGCCGAGCCCACTGCCACACTGGGAAAGGCCCCACCGCCTCAGCCCTGGTCTCCGTAGCCTTTCTGGGTCCCAGGGCCAGCCAAGATGAACTGCTGCCAATGGCTGAGAAATATGGCTGCTCTCTCCCGGTTCTCAGTGAAGGACAGGAAGGAGCTACAGTAGCCATGAATGAGGGTTTCTTCCTAATGTTCTCCAAAATGCCCAGAAAAAATGAACAAATCAATGTTTATTTCCCTCCACAGAGTCCGGGACTCACAGTAAGTATGCAGAAAGGATAAAAACCATTTTCACCTGTTGTGCGGATCAAGACCAAATACTCAAACCTGGTAAGGGAAAGAAGTGACACAGTCGAGAAGGGATTTTCACTGAGGATATTGTCTCAACCATCCCTCTAAGTTCCTTGTCCCTCTAAGCTCCTTCGAGGTGAGTTAATTACCCATCGGTCGACTGACAAAGGCCCCCCACCTTGCACAGGGTATCTTTTCACCAAGCTAAGCTGCCCTCAACAGGCAAGGGGTTTTACTGCTGTCTTCTTCATATTCACAGGAAAAAATTCACTTTGCCCCTCAAAACAGGCCCGTCAGCAGCCTCAGAGAACCATGCCAAGCAGGGTTTCAGCAGCCCCAGCCTGCAGCAGCAAAGGGACTTCACCCAAGGTTCTGGAGGCCCGCTGACCTGCCTTCCCTCAAGCCAAACAGCTGAACCGGGATGTGAAACCCCAGCTGCCTCTTACCTTTGCCTATGACAAGGCCACACTTATCGGCTGGCACCGTGTATGTTATCTCCTGGACGCCACCAGGGGCTCCCACGCTCCAGTCGCCACGGCCACGACCTCTTCCTCTGGCTGCTGCCAGGCCTCCAAAGCCGTCTCTTTCCTGGAAAGATCACAGAGCTCTCGTGACCTCTGCCACTGCCACAGCACCACTGCTCCTCTTCTCCAGGGAGGAGGTTAAGTGACAGGATGCAATCAATGCCACCCATGAGAACCTAGCAGCTTTCCACACTTCCCATTCTGAAGGGCTCTTTCAAGCCAGTATTGACACCAATCACGGGTGTATCCGGGGAGGGCCTGTGCAGACGAACACGCATGGTTACATAAACAGCTCCAATGTACCCAACAGAAACAGGCAGATACAAACTCCAAGGCTGAAGCCCAGCGGCCTTTCTCCCTGGAGCTTTCCTCACTGGGCCCCGATCTACAGGCATCAAGAGCCGGTTTCTCCCCTGCAGCTGAGGCCCCTCTTTTCCATGGCAGACACATACTGGGCCTGTGGGAAGCCAGGTGCGCAGAGCCTGCTGACCCGCCCCGACCGGGCACTGCTGAGCCACAACACCTGGCACTCCAATCAGCAAGAAGGGTAAATGGATTTTACTCAGTTTTAGAAAACTTCTTGGTGGTTGTGCCTCCAAGCAGCAGCAGCAACAGGTTCGAGGGTGACCATTTGGGGCTACTTTAGAAGGGAGGAACAGAGGGAACCGGCCAGGGCCTCCTCCCCATGCGGGGCTGGAGAAGTCTCTGACTCATTCTCCCACTGTTCGCCCAGCAGAGAGAAAAACCTAAATCTACCAGCTGACAGAGGAAGAACCCTTTCATTCAGACGGCAGCAAGTCTCATTCCAGCTGCTGTCCGCTGAGTCATTTAAACTCAGGTGGAGTTGCGGTATTTAAACTCTCTTAAATGTGGAGGGTGAACCTGGTCAACCTAAGAGCTATTTCATGGAAGGGAGACGCTGCAGACTTTTCAACACACTGAAGAAATGTTGGGCAAAACCTGCTTGTGTTGATTAAGAGTAAACTGAACGTTTACCCAGAATCTAAACCAGCAGAAAGCGGAGACAACTGGAGTGCTCTTCCCCCGCACTCTGCTTTTATGAGACAACTGCCGAGTAAACAAGGCAATTTTAGGAATTTATGTTCACACATGCACACGAGCGCATAGTCAACTTTCTGGGCATGGCACAGATCTCAAGGAAAAGGTTTTCTCCCAAACATCTCACAGCCTCTGCAGCACAAGGTTCATAAACTTTTTTTTTTTTTCTTTTTTGAGAGATTTTTGCTCGTCGCCCAGGCTGGAGTGCAAAGCGGGATCCCGGCTCCCTGCAACCTCCGCCTCCTGGGTTCAAGCAATTCTCCTGCCTCAGCCTCCTGAGTAGCTGAAACTATAGGCATGCGCCACCACACCTGGCTAATTTTGTATTTTTAGTAGGGATGGGTTTCACCATGTTGGTCTTGAACTCCTGACCTCAGGTGATCCATCCGCCTCAGTCTCCTAAAGTGCTAGGATTACAGGCGTGAGCCACCACGTCCAGCTAATTTTGTATTTTCAGTAGAGACAGGGGTTTCACCATGTTGGTCAGGCTGGTCTCGAACTCCTGACCTCAGGTGATCTGCTTGCCTCGGCCTCCCAAAGTGCTGGGATTACAAGAGTGAGCCACGGCGCCTGGCCAAGGTTCATAAACTCTTGCTACAAAAAAGGATGCCAGAGATCATTTAGAGCAGGGGTGTGCAATCTTTTGCTTCCCTGGGCCACACTGGAAGGCGGCTTGTCCTGGGCCACCCATAAAATACACTAACACTAATCATAGCTGATGAGCTTTAAAAAAAAAAAAAAAAAAATCACACAAAAAATCTCCTAACATTTTAAGAAAGTTTATGAATTTGCGTTGGGCTGCATTCAATGCTGTTCCTGGGCTGCGTGCAGCCCACAGGCTGAACAAGCTTGATTTAGTGGCTGTTTCATAAACTTGTCTAATCCTAAGAATTGCCTGGGTCTCTAGTGAAGACCCAAGACCCTCCCCTGGAAATTCTGATTCAGTAGATCTGGGGTGGGGGCCTACACATTTGTAATTTGAGTAAGAACCACCAGATGGCTCTTAGGGGATCACATGGAGAGCACTGCCTGGCACAAAGCACCCTGAGTCTGCTGCTGGGAACACCAGACCCAGAGGTTCAAAGGCTGCTCCAAGGTCACATGACTGATGCCAGAGCTGGGAGTATAATTTCCAATCTCTTGCTTTATTCTTCCGTTCTGGTCTTTCTCAAATGTGTCCTCAGTCCTACCATCAGTTACAGGGGTTCCTAGCACTGTCACACAGGCTGGCTCACAGTCCAAAGACGTAAATGAAATCAAGTGCATGAAGGCAGCTTTAGGACTTTGGAAGATCCTGAAGTGCTTTCTACCACTAACACTGGATTTCACTAACATAGTTTAACATGAAATACACTTTATTATTTGAAACTTGGCGGCCAGTCTCCACGGTATTTCCCCACTTGGTTTAAATAGCCAGAAACTTACTGTGTAAAGGCAATCTAGATGGTGAGGTCAATAAAGGCAGAATGATAATTAATGAGCAGAAAAAAAACACCAAGAAGACAGGAAAGATGCGGATGTAGAGAAACTGCTGGCTTCCCATAATGTGATGTGAGATGCCTCGGGTGACTGCTCTATGCGCTGCACCGAGAGCCCTGGGTAGCACTTTCTACTTCTGCAGCCCGAACGCTCACACTCCACAGAGCTGGACCCACCTGGGCTGTGAGAATCAGCTCGCTGATGATGTGCGCTGCGTGCTGACACCGATCCGGAGGGCCCATGACCTGGGCAGCTCTTTCTGGACTAATCCCATCATCTGAGGGGCCAGGTGAGAGACGGGATTAGAAAAAAGCCCAACGTTAGAAGGAAACAAAGATTAATCTGATTCCCAATCAATATTCTTACCCGCGGTGCCAAAAGGGGCAACAGGAATATTGCCAGCTCCAGGGACTCTTTGGGAGTGATGTGGTTGATAGGAAAATGTGTGTAATTATATTGTTTCGCATATTTCAGGTCCATGCTCAATTCTTATGCAATTATAGCCATTTAAAAAATATATCATTAAAGAACTGAAACAAAACTTGACTTTAAAAAAGCCAAGGGAGTCAGAGCAGAGCTATGGCAACAGCTTCCAGAGAACAGCCTGCCACGTTTTCCTCCTTTCAGACCACATGGAGCAGTTTGCTCATTAAGGCAAATTTATAAAATTTAAAAATTTGTCCTTTATTCTGAGATGTTTTGTCTTTGTAGTTTTAAATTATCTCCAATAAAATCAAAATTTTTATATATATATATATATATTTTTTTTTTTTTTAAATTTTACCTGGCAAAATCAAAAGCTGACATACTATGCATATAGTCCAAGGAGGGGGGAAAAAAAAAAAGGCCTGGAAATCAAAGGTGACTGACAGGGATCCAGAGAGGGAAAAGAAGGTTGGGAAAAGAAACTGAGATTGGTAATCTGGTAGCAGAAATGTTGCAAGGACGAGAAAGGTGAACACACATGAACCAATAGCCAAGCCCTTGTTTTGTAAGGTGTTTTATCATCCTTTCAACACTAAGGATTTCTGAATCATCAAACCCACCTGGTTTAAACTGAATCCTCACACCAGCATCATTCTGGATCTTTTTGATCATTTCCCCGTTTCTTCCTATTACAATGCCCACAGCAAACCTAGGCACAGATACCTAGGCAGAGAGAAACCAAACCTCATCAGAACTTTTCACAAACCTGTCTTTTTAAAGGGCACTTTTTTTTCCCTTTTTTTTTTTTTTTTTTGAGACTGAGTCTCGCTCTGTTGCCCAGCCTGGAGTGCAGTGGCACAATCTCAGCTCACAGTAGCCTCTGCCTCCTGGGTCCCAATGATTCTCCCACCTCAGCCTCCCGAGTAGCTGAGAAAAAAGGCACAGGCAACTATGCTCGGCTAATTTTTGTATTTTTAGTAGAGACGGGGTTTCACTTTGTTGGCCAGGCTGGTCTTGAACTCCTGACCTCAGGTGATCTGCCCACCTCGGCCTCCCAAAGGGCTGGGATTACAGGCGTGAGCCACCGTGCCTGGCCAGGACACTTTATTTTATTTTTGAGATGCAGTCTCGCTCTGTTGCCCAGGCTGTAGTGGCACGATCTTGGCTCACTGCAATCTCCACCTACCCCAGGTTCAAGCAATTATCCCTGCCTCAGACTCCTGAGTAGCTGGAATTACAGGCACCTGCCACCATGCTCGGCTTATTTTTGTATTTTTTAGTAGAGATGGGGTTTCACCATGTTGGCCAGGCTGATCTTGAATTCCTGACCTCAAGTGATCTGCCTGTCTCAGCCTCCCAAAGTGCTAGAATTATAGGCGCGAGCCACCACGCCCGGCCCAGGACATATTTTAACACACAACTTAGTTTTTATTATAGTGCATTCCTAGAAATGATATAATAAAGGACATTTTTCCCTTTTAGGAATAACATTGTGGTTGAACTGCATTCTTAACTGTTAAATGCATCCAATTTGAGATTTGATCAAAATAGTTATAAAAATGAATAAACCTTATAGATAAAAGATGAAAAATAGTACTTTTGCCTTCCAATAAACACACCATACACACAGTTACCCAGGCTGGATTTGTTACCCAGACTGGATTACAGTGGCGTAACTGTAGCTCACTACAGCCTCGATCTCCTGGGAGGAGTGAGCCTCCCTCCTTAGCCTCTAGAACAACTGGGACTATAGGCATGTGCCACACCTGGCTAATTTAAATAATTTTTTTTTGTTTTGGTAGAGATGATGTCTGGCTATATTGCCCAGACAGATCTCAACCTCCCGGCCTCAAATAGTACTCCTGCCTAAGCCTCTCAAAGCACTGGGATTACAGGCATGAACCACCATGCGTAGCCCTAGTGGTTCTTTAAAGTGTATTTTTTTCCTTCATTTTTCTTTTATTGTGGCTAAAATATACATAATATTTATCACTTAACCACTTGTAAGTACACAATTCAATGACATTACATACATTCACAATGTTGTGTAACCATCACCACTATCCATATCCATTTCATCATCCCCAGCAACTCTGTATCCATTAAACAATGACTCCTCCTTCCCCCAGCATCTGATAGCTTCTACTGTACTGTCTGCCTCTATGCATCTGCCTCTTCTAGGTGCCTCAGGTAAGTGGAATCGTACAATATTTCTTCTGTATCCGTCTTATTGCAATGAGCATACTGTTTGTAAGGTTCATCCATGTTGTCGCACACAACAAAATTTCATTTTCTAGGATAGACTCTGACCCCCCTGCAACCTCTTCAATAAATACAGGCTGCTGAGTTTGATAGAATCATGATATACATCACCAAGAAATCCTGAACTTTGGTTTTTACCTGGGCAACTGGTTAACCTCTAAAGCAAAGCTTCAAAACCAAGGGAAACGGCCCCATGCCCTGAAATGCAGCCAGCTCCCCTCACTGCAGGCCGATTCCGTTCCAGTCCACCCTCACACCCACCCTAACAAGTGAGGTAATTCTTAAGGTTTTGAGACAAAACTTAACTGACTTGCTCAAGGTTAAAGAGCTGACAGAAGTGTGACCTACAACTTTAATCCTCATCTCATTTGCCTACTAACCTGTAATTTAAGCATACCTCTATACTGCCTCCTCCCATTCGGGAGTTGAAATCACCACGTACACCCCGAAAGTCAGCTTGGTCTTTTTCTCGGATAATCTCTAGTACCATTTCTCTTGCTTGCTGCATAAACACAAACAAAAAGCATTATGAGAAAAAATTCCTGAAAAAAGATACACCACCAGGTGAAATTTCAAGATCAAACCCTCTTAACTTGGGGTTTAAAGGCACTCAGCTTTAGGATAATTCGCTTACTGCTTACGGGACATGTAGGGATGCATGTATCAAATTTGAAGTGATGTGTCCAAATGTCCACACAGGTAAGGGTCCACCTTCTATAAAAAGCCTCAGTTGGGTGAGCACATCTGCATGTGGTCAGAAATGGATTCCTATCACCCCTAGGTGTTTTTAAATTTTTAAATCTTTTTCTTTCTGATCAATACAGTGGATTGACCTAGGTGTTTCTTGATGCCATTTCTTTCTAGCAGCAAGGGGTGTCTAAGACGCCCACTGAGGGCAGGTCCACGAGACAGAGAACTCTGCCAAGGCTTTACATCACAGAGGCACTGCAGTAAGTTAAAAAGAAAAGGCTGAAAGCCAAATACATTGCTTTAAACAAACAAACAAACAAACAACAACAACAAAAGGGCAAGCCTATCTTATTTCTATAATCTCCTGGTGAGACTTCCTTGTGGACATCACTATATCCCAGGCAGACTCAAGTGTCCTCCTCCCCAAAACACACACTTGGCAAGTCTGTCGCTGCAAGTCGGCCAGCCCATGCCAGTACCAGCCACGCAGGAATCTGTGCTAAAGACCTACTGTACCTTACAACTCAAGGGAATGTGAGAACTGTGTCTAGGAAGAAACAAAACAAACCCGTCAGCAATTTAAATCTTAGGACAGTTGGAGAAATCTGGATATGTACTGGATACCAGACGATGTTTTACAAGTACAGTTTTCTTAGGCCTGGTTATTCTTAGGAGATACATGCTTAAGGATTTAGGGGTAGAGTCATAACATCTGCCACTTCAATGATAAAGAAACACACACACATGCACACACATACAGCAAAACGTTAAGCAGGTTGAAGAGGTATATAGGTGCCCTAAATACAGCAGACTCCGTCTCCTAAATGAAAAAAAAAAAGTGAAATACAGTTTTAAAATTTAAAAAATACTAAAACCCATTAAGTTAAAATTATTTCCTGCAAATTTATGGGACATTAATGATATATTCTTTGCTTGAGGTTTTTCCCTACAAAAGACACCATCAAAGGCTGTGACAGAGAAAGAAGGCCTCTGAGGAAGGCAGTCAAGAAGCAGGCACTCTGTGGCTCCCCCGCAGCCTGCCGCGGGCCTGGATCCGACACCACCACAGTACTGGAGCCCACGGCTGGATGCTGAGCAGGGTGGTGAAAGGCGAGAGGCAATCTGGTTCCTTAAATGCCCAACTGTTCACACTGAGAGAAGGCCGGGAGCTCTGGAGGAGACAGCACATGAGGACTCTGGCCTGATGGAAGTGAAGGACCGCATCACCGACTGGAGTCCCCAGGCAGAAGCATGCCCATCACTGCCCTCACTCCTGTTCTAAAACTGTTATTTTACAGGTGTACCTTGACCAGCTTAGCTGAAGGATAGGGTTCAGAATTGGGAGGAATGTTTTGCCAGGGACTGGAAACTTTCACTGATCAAAACCCCAATGCTCCCGGAGAAGATCCATTCTTGATGGCAGCCTGGCTCACCGAGGAGCATCACTCTGGAGCTACTCTGAATGTGGCAATGGCAAGACAGGCTGCAGGTGGCAGAAAAAAGTACATCTGTGTTTCACTGAGGACAGACAAAGACCTTATACCCTCTGCCCACTTGAATTCTTGCTACCAGCAAGAGCTGGAAGGACAGGACCATCCCAGGGGATTGAAAACCAAGCCTCTTACTGCTTTCAGCCAGTGGGGCTATCTCCCCTGGCAGCTCGGGGCGCAGGACACTTGCTATGAGGGTGCCCAGGCACCTGGATGGCTCTGGTACCTGTGCTCACCTCCAACCTCAGCTGAAGGGCTTGCAAAATAAGCCCAGAAGAGAATGAGCAAGTAAAAGCCAAGCACAGCCTGCATCTAAGCTGACCACAGGTTAGCAAATCAAAACTGCACCTGGAAGGATGACACGGGGGAAACAAAACAAAACAAAAAAACCATCCTGAGCCGCGCCACCAGCAGAAGCACGGAACTGTTCTGCACACACACAGTCCAGAACAGTCACCACCAGCCTCAGGTGTTACTGGGCATTTGAGGTGTGGCCAGTGTACATGAGGAGCTCAGTTTTTATTTAATGTGAGTGACTTTAAATAGCCACAAGGAGCTAAGGCCTCTGGTTTTGGGCAGCACAAACCTAGATTCTTTTCATCACCAAACTTTGTTGAGGAGAACAGTTTACCTTCAATAACGGAGCAGCCAGTTTCACAATTACTTGAGGAAGATAAAAGTTCTAGGGTACCACCAAGTGACAGTCCCAGAGCCAGGACTCACCCAACCCATGGCTCTTTCCTACCTGTACTTTAAATGCGTCTCCAGTGATACGAAGAGGCTTGTCTGCTCCCGTGGGCAATGGGCCATCCTGGATCATGACCATCTTCACTCCTGTCCGCTCCTGTGGGGAACACACACCAGCACAGCCCTCACTGTCATGAATTGGATCCAGTCACATCCACAATAAGCCCACCTCCCACCTACCACCAGGGACTGCCTTCCAACCTGGGCCACGAAGCTGGCTTCTGTGACAGCAGACATATAGGTTGGGTAAGACCATGTCCAAATGCGAGATGTAAAACCATCTGCTAAAATGATTCCAGTCCCTGGAGTATCTAAGCACTAAGGAGCTACTTTTACTGAACACCAGGCACTTGGCACACACTCCATCTGACATTATGTGATTAGAACTTCCATGGAACTGAGAGTCAAGTCCGGCCACCTTTCTACTTCAGCGTGTAATGGCTCTAGGTCCAGAGCTAATGAGTGGGGGACCAAAACTTGGAGGCTGGGATCCCAAATGATAAACTCTCAGAATCTACATTAGGATACCATCCTTACAACCGGGACCCAAGGACCGGGTTATGAGATGGCACGCAAGGGAAGCCGCAATCCTTTACTTGCAACTGCAAAATCCCTTTTCTGAAAGAAAAGTTTATTTATAATTCATCTGGCAGCAAAACTGAACTCATGTCAATGTATTTTTTTCTTTTCTCTGAGTGTATTACTCTATTTAGCTACAGAAATACGCATTTGATTTCAGGGTGCTACCCCAGAACTTGCTGGGAGTGTCAAATTCTGAAACGTGTCTGGTGCCGAGTCTCTCAGACGAGCGATTCTGGCACTAACGGGAGCTAATGCTCACGGAACATTCACTCAGTAACAGGCTCTTACATAAGAAGAAAAGAACGGCTATTATTTCAGCTCCATCACAACAGTGAGGCCTGCACTTGCCCCTTCTGACACACAAAGACCCTGAACCTTCAAAAAGTAAATGAGCACATTTAAGATCAATCAATGAGGGAGTAAGAATGCTGGGTCCGAGCCTCTGACTCCAAATACTGCACTTTTATCTGAGATGCTGTCCTCTGATGATAAAAGCGGCCCTCACAGAGCTCACTGCCAAAAAGGCTGCTCAAAGTTCACAGGGGCCCTGATAGGGCACAGCTGCCCCAGTACTTGGCGTCACACTTGGCATCAGGCGTGGCCGTGGTGTGTGTTCAGAAGCTGTCTGTCAGATGGAGGAAGGAAGCCTCAGCATCATGCTGTGCAAAGCCAGCCCAGTCAGGGAATGCCGGCCGTGAGCAGATCTCTGGGCCAGGAAGCTGAAGACCTGCTGAGAGCGGCCGCTGTGCTCCGCGCTCCGGGCTTACATACCTGCAACTGCTTGATTGTTTCCCCTCCTCTGCCGATGACCAGACCCACTTTAGATGCGGGAATGAGAATCTCCTGGATTGTGCTGTTGCTGTCTATGTCATTATGAAAGCCAGGTCCATTTCGACAGCGGTCCACAATCTGTCCCAGGAGCCGTTTGGCTTGTCTTTGGGAGGGAAAAGAACCACAAGAGAGCCAGCATTAAATGGAGGCTCTGGGTGTGCAAGACAGGGAAATAGCACTGAGGGAAAAGCTGCGGGAGTCAGGGCAGCCCTCCATCCAGCTCCAGCTCCTGCCCCAACCCGGAGGTCTCTCTGCCATCCGCCACGCTACTGGGCTGGAATTTAAAAGCAACACACACCATAGTACCAACGCTGCGACACAGAGCCTTGCCGCCCCTTTCAAGCCTGCCCTCTGCTCATGCTTATGTCTCCACAAAGGTGTCGTCTCCTATTAGGATGCCAGCTGCTCTGGAGGCAGAGACCATCTTTTATCCCTTTACATCTCTCTGTTCCCCCATCCAACACGACCCTTCTCACAGAGTATACTCGGTACACATTTGTTAAATAACGCAGGCGGGAGAGACAGCCAGCAATGAGAAAGATGGGAAGAAAGCAAGCAAGGATTAGTACTCACTGTCTGAACTCCCATACTCCACGCTGCCTCTTCATAACCAACAACACTGCTCTATGACTTCTAAGCTAAGGCTATGAATCCCAGTTTGGTTCCAAGAGGTGGGAAAGGGGGAGGCGGTGCTGGATGCAGCTGTGCACTCACAGACACCTGCTTTGGGCTTTCCATGGCAGCCAAGTTGGGACCCTGCATGTCACATGTGCTGCCATTGTGTTGATTTCTTGGGCAGCGGGGGAGGACAACTGTAACATGGCGACAGCACAGCCCAGACCACCAAAGTCATCTGCTGGGCCAATTTCCTTTTCTGCACCAGAATTTCTCCTGGCTGTTATTTCTCGTATTTATTCTCTAAATTGCCACACATGATCTGCTTTTTGGCTTCTCTAATGGAGAAGAATTCAGCTACTGAACAGGCTGGCTGTGCTGCTCACTGAAGAAAATGAAATTTGTCTCCTCCTAAAGTTATAATCCCACTGCCTCTGGTCCTTGGGTAGACAGGAAGCAGGAATGGTTAGAAGAGTAGTAAGAAAGAAGAGAAAGGCAGGAAATAGATGTGGCCTTTTGTAGTCTTGAGCCTTTGCGTACAGAATCAGCTTCGTGTATCTTCCCAGTTACAGCAGCTTTTTAATATTTTGCTTGTGTACTAGATTAACCTGTGTTGGAAGAAAAATGCTTTGACTCCAGCAAACCATCCAGCTTGCCCTGTAATGCACACCTGCCAGCGATATTTATTCTGGTTCACTGCTTGCAATGTGATGGCAGAACAAGAGAATTTAAGCTCATCTAGACTCCCTGAGAA
Source organism: Papio anubis (assembly GCF_008728515.1). Taxonomy (NCBI): domain Eukaryota; kingdom Metazoa; phylum Chordata; class Mammalia; order Primates; family Cercopithecidae; genus Papio; species Papio anubis. The sequence goes on along the minus strand of NC_044988.1, from coordinate 100,239,311 downwards.
ATGGAAACAATAAAACAACCCTACCTATTGAGCCAGATATAATCTTAGCACTCCTGGCCCCAAATGCAGTGCTGCTCTGTAGACTGAAGGACAGCAAGCAGGCTATAAGTCAGTATGTTTCCCTTTCCTGGGAGATTCTTGGATTTATGACACCTGCACCTGGTATAAGGTTCTGAGTTTGTGAGTAATAGGGTAGGAAAGCAACGTTAGTCTTAAGGCTGTTGCAAGGACGCCAAAAGTCAAAACATCCTCTGGCCAGTCCGTACAGCCCTCTGAGTAGAGCAAAGGTCACGAAGAGTTGACTCATTTGGTTCACAAATATCAGAAGGGTAACGGGATCAGCCTCCAGCCAAAAGACCTGGTACCAGGATTCTCAGTAGCTCACCAACTGACTGGCTTACTAATCCAGACCTGCTCAGGTAAAGGAGGTGTTAACAAGGAAGAAGTAAGTTGATTAGAGCATTCAGGTGGGGTGAATGTACACTCCTGAGACCCTGGTTTGAAGGAGAAGTTATGACAGCTGTGGGGTTTAGAACGAAGGCGATATCTCGTGTACTTAAGGTAACAAAATCCCCTGGCACAGTAACCTCCCAGATTTTTTTCCTGTGGAATTATCTGCCTGTGTGGCCAGACTGCAGCACAGATTCACAGTGTTCAGTAACAGTGTTGCCCTTCCATTTCTCCCCATTTGGGGAAGGAGGAAGAAGAGTGAAAGAAAAAGTAAATAAAATAAACTTACTCAATACTTTCTGGGGTTCCGGTAAGTACACAGGGCCTCTCTGGAATCCCAGAACTCTCTATAAGAAGAATCAAGAAGATGAGGGGTGTTGGTGGGCACCGGGCACATGCACCTCTGCCTCTGTACAGACTCTCTCTAGGGCTGCTGCCTGCGCCAGCCCCGCAGAGGCCCAGGCTCCCAGAAAAAGACAGTTTGCTTCCGCTTGTGGACAGAATATGAAGCTGGTAGCTCCACCCTGGGTTCTCGAAGCAGAAACAAGTCCCACAGGGGAAGCTAGAAGGACGTGACAGGGTCTGTGACTTGGTCCTGATTACCCGTCTCAGCTTCACTTCTGAGCCATTCACACGCTAGTAATTGTTTCAGTCCCTTTATTGTGCTATTCCTCAGTTTCTCCATTTGCAGCTCAATGGTGATGTGTCTGCACACGGCACACAAGCTAGCACACTAGGAAGGAACTTCATGACACATATATCAGGACATACCAGTTATGGCATGAATGTCCCAAGAGATCAGTGACATCTATGTGGAACTAGGCCACTGAACGAGAGAAACACGTTACTTTCTAACACCACACGATGCCTCATTTTGTTCCTAAAAAATTTGCTTCTCAAAATCCTTCCTCAAAAAAATGAAAGAGAAACAGCTACCAGGAGTTACTGCCTTCAAGACACTGTAATACGTATCTTTTAAAAGGACAAACATTTTTCTAGTCAAATGTCCTTCAAACCCCTTCCTTTGCAATGGAAAGAGGTCAAGCTCAAATTAGATGACAAAACCATAAATAAAATAAAAAACTGTTCTTCACTCCATCTCTCTCCATATTGCATGGTCAAAATGAACCCAGCTAGGAAAGGTTGGAAAACACGTTCAGTGAGTGCTAATCCAGCCAGGACCCCCAGCTATCCTCTTCCCACAAAGGGAAGGGACAGTCTCATCCAGGGGAGGCTCTCCTGATGCACACAGTCAAGGAGTGACACCAAAATCGTAGGATTCCTACAGGCCCCACTATGCCACTATGTCTGGCATAACATTCTGGTGCAGAAAACATAGGTCCTAGAGTGGCAGGTGTTTGGGAAGGGGCCATGTCTGGCCACAGAGCTGAGGGAGCGTTTACCCCAGAAGCCAGATACGAGGCCTTATCTCCGGGCCCACCTTTGCTCTGATCCTTCTGGTTCTCATTTAGGAGTCCAACTCCCGAAGTGCAAGGAAAACACCAATCACATATACTTACCCAAGCAACAAGCAAAGTACCGAATCTGGAAATGTTTGTAAAATACTGATTTCTATAAAATTGATATCTATTTTTAAAAAGCCCTTACCTGAAGCAATCTGAATTTTGCAACCAGATTCTGCTTGAATCCGTGAAATCTGCTCACCTCCCCTGCCGATAACTGAAACAAATTGAACAGGGTCAGAATACACGCCCCCATTCCATAGTTCACCACGCATGAATGACTGAATTAATTCCACAAACTGTGACACTTGGCTCACAACACTACACATCGAGTTGGCCCCTGTGAGCCCATCTCCACTCTTTGGGCACGATGGCAGCAGAAACCCCGTGTGAAACAGCCTACAGGCAGAGGGGATTCAAGCTGAGGTGAGGAGAGGTGGGGAAGGCGGGGGCATCCACAGCCCAGTGCTCTGGTTTCTGCAGCACTTCAGAGCTGTGGGGAACAGCATGTGCACAGCATTCTACTACAGGTGACACCCACAAGAGCGATTAAAACAAAAAGGACCTCCTGGCAAAGGAGCTCAGAAAAAAACAGAGAAAAAGAAGAGACAGGAATCAGGGAAAAAGTAGACAACACGGATACTTACTAAATCCAACCATTTTGTCAGGCACTTTGAATTCTTCCGTTATTACTGTCCTAAAAACAAAGAACATTTTGGAAAAAATACAGAATACAGAATTTTGCAGCCATTTTAGGTCCCCAAATTGCCCACACTGGCAATGTTGCAAGATAAAAGCTTAAAATACATCAGGCCAATCTGGCCAACAAATCCGCCACCATCTACAAAGAGTGTCATGTAATGAACCCTCTGGTCAATCATTCCTCCTAAAGGTCTAAGCCTTTCATCTCCCTGTGTCAGAGGAAGAAACCTCGGGTTTTCACGAAACCACCACCTCCTCTAACAGCTGCCTTTTCTTCAAACAGCACCTCTCAGCGTTGCCTCATTCTGCCTGCTTAGGTGCTCTCTAACCAACGGGCCATCAATCCCAGGTCACTGAAAGGTCCTCCGGGGTTGTGGGAGATGTTCAGACTTCCACTGTGGAGTCCTCTCTAGATGAAGAGATACCCAACTTTTCTTCAACATTCCTTGTTTCCCAATCTTTTTATTGTCTGCTGGCCTCCCTTCTAATTTATGGATGTTTCTTAAGTTGAGATGCCCCAAATGGAATCAGTATCCGATGGAGGCGTAATCAGTGTTGCCAGAACAGAATAATTACCTCACTTACTCTGCAAGGTACTTCTGTTAAATGCTATCCCATCCATTATGTGCCTTTTTTTTTTTTTTTTTTTAAACTACTATTGCACTGGCTTTTTTCAAACAAACCTTCAAATCTGCCATACAGTGTATTGTGGACAATGTCCAATTTGCCCAACACCCCAGAAAGCAATTAAATCTCAACATTTACCTTGGGAGGATGCTAAATGCAAGTAGTTAAAAACAAAACAAAAAAAAAGGGGCAAGCATTTTTAAACATCTCTCACACAGCTGGATTTTTACCCATCACAGAAAAGATGGAATAAGTGCATATTTTTAGGGAGAGTGCATTACTTAGAAGAAATGCAACAGCATAAATAGCACTTGCCACTGTATCTTTTGATGGGAACAACAGTCTTCTCTTTGTGGAGTTTACACCCTCAAGCTTATGTGCAAGACGGGATTCTCTCCACCTCTTGGGATATATGTGTTCTCCCCAGATCAGGCAATTCATTCCCAGCTTGCTAATCAGTAACACCATGGATGTGAATGCCAAGTCTTGCCGTCCCAACGTGTCCTGCAGCAGAAGCCAGGTCCCTGTCAGGATGTGCTTCCTGACTCTGTTGCGACAGATGACAGGGCTCTTGTGCCTGTGGCCAGGAGGCTGCTGCTCATACCATGTGTAGCATGAGCTGTCCACTCTGTCTATTCTCAGAAAATACCACCTGGGAATTGACTAGAGGGGCTTCAATACTACTGCAACACAAAATGTCACAAAGCCCAGGCAGCTCCTGGCCCTAAGGAATAACTTTAGTGGATTCTGAGCAAGAAACATACTCTGGGTTTCCAGGAAGAAAACGTTCTAATCTCAATGCAAGGCTGAAACTTGTCCAAGGTACAAAATATAAACACCTTGGAAAAGAAAATCCTGACTAGTTATGGCTTTATAGGAAAGTCAGCATTTGATACTAATGATCACCTCATTTAAATTTTTCAATTCATCAACAAACAAAACAAAGCAAACAAAGAAACAATAACAAAAAAACCCAGGAAAAAACTTTTGTTTAACTGATGCCTGGTGATTTCTAGAAACTCCCAAACAGCTAGGCAGAATACAAGACGACAGAATTGTTTTGCTGATAGAAGGTTAAGGATATGTTACAGCAACAGATACACAGCACAAAATTCATCCTTCCGGAAGAGAAACTGTGGCAGTTTCTTGTATATGTTTTCCTGTTTGAAGGGCGATACACTATGACCACACATACCCCATCTTACAGACTGGCCTTTGTAAAACTCAGGGCTCTTTCTGTATCTCTCTAAATCCTCAATGTTTGACAGAAGGCTATGAGGGGACACAGAAACAGATAATCAGCTGGGCTGAGGCTCTCTGGCAAGTCCCTACCACTTTGGAGGGATGGAACCCTGGCTTCTGGCCTCCCCACTACACACTAGCCACCCACCCATACTTCCTGGGCACCCAGAGCATTCTCTTGGGAGTGTCTGACCCTCACACTTCGAGGTGTCCCTTCTCAGGTGAAGAGGCTGAGGATTAATTAAATATTGGCAACACCACAAAACCAGGTGGGAAAATCTCATTCTCTCCTTTTAAATTAAATGTACACTGGTAGAAAGAGCAACTCCAATCTTCTCCAAGTATTTTAAGTTACTGCAATAATGGCTGATTTTTAATGCTTTGTATTAGTTTATCCCTGAGCTGACACTATCTTGGAAATGGCTAGCAAAAAACTCGAGTCTTAAAGAAGCCTAACCCATGCTTTTTCACACACTCAACCTCTGACTTTCTAGCACTCTAGTACAGATGGTGGATCAATAAACAATTAGAAATGATCAATAAATAATAAAACATAACCCACTGCTTACCTTTGATGTACCAAGGCCCCTAACTGGTTACCTACTGTGGCAAAGAGAAAGAGAAAAAAAAAAATCAAAGCATTAGCACGGATAAACTAACTTCATCCTTACCATTCTTACCATTTCGGGGAGGGGGGAAAGAAAGGCAGAAAGCAAGCAAACAGTAATTTAGGCTCAGTGGCTGAAATGAATGCGTTATATGATATGAAACAGGAGGGGACATCTTGATCAACACAGTCTCTAACCCAGTGTCCAGCTGAACACAGGATAAGAAATTGATCTGTGTGTCCACATGCTGTGAGGCCTGGGAGAAAATCCTGCTAGCCTAAATCCCTCTAACTTCCTACCTCCCTCCTGCTCTGGATCCAAACTCAATGTAAAGACGGAAAGAGATCCTTTTTTAAAAACAAATGAGAAGATTGACCCTCCTTGGATGCATTGTTAAGGACTGCCCCACAGCAGCTGTAATCATGAGGAACACGCACATATGCTCCTCCTGGCCACGGGGCAGGAGACGCCCCCTGGCGCCCCCCCACCGAATCCCCCCCCCACCAACAGCATAAGCATCTGAAGGAGAGGATCTGGCCTCCTCCCTCCACAGGCCTCGTCACGGACCCACCAGAGCAGTCCATGTGCAGTGGACACTAAGAATGAGCAACTGCCTTTCAAGCCCATTTCACAGAGACAACGGTGCCAAACAGCCTCTTATTATTAAAACCAACTCTGTAATCACATTCCCACAAAACCACTTTAGCTACGCTTTTTGTTCCAGTTTCTCCTCTTTCAGCTATTGATGAGTGTCTCCTTCACCAGCCATCAGCAAAAATGATTCTGTAGTGTTTCTCTTTTGGAAAATGCAGCTCAGGAAACACAGTCAGCAAACAATGAAAAAGTACAAATCCTAAACATATCACAAAGAACCGACCAAACGCACCTTACAAGATGCTAAAAAGGGCATTCAGAAATACGTCTTTGGGGAAAGTTATTCTAAGGACATGAGGTAAGTCGGAAAGGATTGATTCCACCCACTTGAGGTCAGAGAATGAAATGGTTTGACAACCGAACTACATCTGAAACAGGGAACCAACTGCTTTGCTTGTGCTCAAACTCAGTGCTGTCATTCTCTGACTGGACAGTGAAGAGACAAAGGAAAAAAAGCAGACCGTGACATTTAAAAAGAAGAAAAAGCAAAGCAAAACAATGCTAGCAAAAAGTAAACGAAGCTACTGAGTCAATACCATATTTCTTCTGGATCGATAACAAGATAATGGTCTACAGCCAAAATATTGACACTCGACACTATTAATCTGCTTATCTCAGGGATACGAGAATTGTTTTTTATTGACTCTTAAAATTTTCTCTTTGCATATCTGTTTGAATATAACAAACATTCTTGCTTGGAACAGGTAGTGCTCACAATTCCCATTTTGCAGGAAAACTGGACAACCGCCAGGTCAGGAAAGGAATCCTCACCACAGACTCAGGCCCTGAATAGTGTTGGGGCTGAGACATTCCTGAGGGAGGAACGTTGGCCACGCAGGGCAGTGGGGAGGAAAAGAAACACAGCAAAGGAGAATGTCCATGACAGAGCCCCTGCGAGCCTGTTAGCTGTTCCTCAGTCAGCTGAGCTTCCCTGATTGCTATCAGAATCCCCCTCTTCGTGGGTAAAGAATCTACTGAAGCCAGAAGAACTAAAATGTCTTGAAATGATGAGAACACAGAAGAGAGGTACTCAGCATTCCTCAGCTGGGGCAGAGGCCGCACCGCGGGTCCTGGTTCACTGTGTTGTTTGGTAAAGGATGTCAAAGGGCCGATGATCTTCAGAAGTTTCTGTCTCAGCCAGAGAAGCCACAGAAACAAAGGGCAGTGCTACCATAAAGAACCCCCTGAGATTCACAAGAATATTCAGAGAGCTCCTGTTCAAAAGCCATTTGAAATTTTGTGCTCATCACAAAAATGGCAATTCCTTTTTGTTGGCAAAGTATGTGTTACAGGTGCCACGCACACAACACCATTCCGACCAGCCACAGTGGAGGCACTCACAATGGCCAGAGATGGAAATGTACACACTATCATCCCAAATAGATGGGCTGCTGAGAGCTACACCACTGAGAGGAAATCAGGTTCAAGTCCAGAGTCAACTCTGAGCTGGCGGATGCTTAGGAAGGATAAATCATCTCCCTCCTCCATGCAAATTCTGGAGCCCACCCAAGGTTGAAACATGCGATTACAGTTTCATTCCCTTCAGAACATTCCCATTTGGTGCCTAAAAACGAAAACCAGCAGTTAGATTGGGGCATTGGGTACTCATATGGCCAAGTTCTATGTCCAACTCCAGGAACAGGAACCTCTCCTTAGTCTTCGCAACAAGGAGGGGTCACACTAAGGAGGCAGATGGGAACACCTATCATGTTCAATTGAATGGAACTACACTCATTTTCCTGTAAAAAAGGAAAAATGCTGGGTAAAATCAGTCCTATTTCCACTAATGGCGTGTGCTGGTTGACAATGCATCTTCTTCCTTCCAAAGGTCCCCTTGGAGCAATTCCAGCACATCCAGGTGTAGTTCTCATTTCCCTTGTGCACTATGTAATACGAACTGCCTGGGCTGTGAGTCATTCCACAAAATCATAAATTCTTTCTGAAGAGTAATACTCTGCCAATTTTAATAATAATCTTAAAAAAAAAAAAAAAAAAAGGTGGCCGGGCGCGGTGGCTCACGCCTGTAATCCCAGCACTTTGGGAGGCCGAGGCGGGCGAATCACAAGGTCAGGAGATTGAGACCACGGTGAAACCCTGTCTCTACTAAAAATACAAAATGAGCCGGGCGAGGTGGCGTGGCACCTGTAGTCCCAGCTACTGGAGGCTGGGGCAGAGAATGGGCGCGTGAACCCAGGAGGCGAGCCAGCAGACAGATTCAGCCACTGCACTCCAGCTTCATGCATAGATGACCACTTCAAAAAGGTCAGGGTCAGCTGTGCCACTCATGCCTGTAGAACCCCAGCACTTTGGGAGGCCAAGGTGGGTGGTGTGTAGTAACTTGAGGCCAGGAGTTCAAGACCTGTTCACAACACGGTGAAACCCTGTCTTTAGTAAAAAGAAAGAAATACAAAATGTGTTGGGTGGTAGAAGACATCTGTAACCAGTTGTCAAGAGGCTGGTATGCAATGAACCCAGGAGGCGGAAGTTGCAGTGAGCCGATCGTGGTCACTGCACTCCAGCCTGGATGATAGAGCAAAATTATCTCAAAAATAAAACAAAACAAAACAAACAAAAAGGTGATCATTTTTCCCCTCTAAGCACGAAGAGAAAAGAAAAGACTTCATTTTTCCCCAGTGAAATAAAACAGCACTGGGAAATACATGCAACTTTGCAATATGCATCAGCTTTTTTTTTTTCCTTTTTTCTGAGACAGAGTTTTACTCTTGTTGCCCAGGCTGGAGTGCAATGGCGCGATCTTGGCTCACCGCAACCTCTGCCTCCTGGGTTCAAGCGATTCTCCTGCCTCAGCCTCCTGAGTAGCCGGGACTACAGGTATGTGCCACCACGCCCGGCTAATTTTGTATTTTTAGTAGAGACGGGGTTTCTCCGTGTTGGTCAGGCTGGTCTCGAACTCCCGACCTCAGGTGATCCACCTGCCTTGGCCTCCCAAAGTGCTGGGATTACAGGCGTGAGCCACGCTGCCCAGTCACATCAGCTTTAATAGTTACACCCCCACTCCTACCCCAGCACAAGGAACAAAAGTGCCAATTCCTCCTTCACAACAGCTCAGCCAGCACACCCACACGGAACCACTGGCCAGAGGCAGGTGAGTGAGTCTGTTGTGGGGGGGGGAGGGGAATACCAATTTTTATAACTGCAAAAGCAAATAACCCAAATCTTCTTTAGAATTTGAAAACAATCCTCCCTCCTCTGCCTCTTCTTTGGATGTGCAGTCTCCTCTGACTGACCAATGGCTTTCCACGCCCCACCTCAGGTCAGTAACACACACTTAGCGGTGCAGATTCAGGGAGTTTTTAGAAAGCTTTTCCCCCAGGGACACTACAAAGGCCTCCTGTGTTCTAGGCAGCAACTCTTGCTCCAGGGCCACGAAACACTGATATGCTGAGTTCAGCTGAAAGTACTTTGCCAAGCATAATTTATTAATTTTGCAAATTATTTTTAAAAAGTGAAAGTAAATTCAAGTTTATCTCAATAATGTCACTATTTTTTGTTGTTGTTGTTTGAGACAGTCTTGCTCTGTCTCCCAGGCTGGGGTGCAGTGGCGCGATCTCGGCTCACTGCAACCTCTGCCTCCTGGGTTCAGGCGATTCTCCTGCTTCAGCCTCCCAAGTAGCCAGGATTACAGGTGTGCGCCACCACGCCCAGCTAATTTTTGTACTTTTAGTAGAGACAGGGTTTCACCATGTTGGCCAGGCTGGTCTCAAACTTCTGACCCAGGTGATCCACCTGCCTCAGCCTCCCAAAGTGCTGGGATTACAGGGTGAGCCACTGCGCCAGCCAATCACATCACTCTTACCTGCAGTCTACTATAAAGTTCTGTGAGTGGAAAGAACACCCCCCACCCCCAGCCACACTAGGTGCTTTCCTGGGCGCCTCACCTGCATGAACCCACCTGGTCCTACAATAACCCACCTCTGAGGCAGCTACTGGCACTGCCATTCCCATCTAACTGAAGAGGAAGGTGCTATCGCACTGCACCCAAGCCCTCAGAATGGCATGCAGGCAAGGGGCCTGTGCCCGTGCAAACTCTGTACCGCTTCATCTTCCCCTGTCCTCTAATCTTGTGGGTTTCAACACTTATCACTGTTTAATTTTGTGATGTTAACTCTTGATCATTCTTCATCTCACAGGTCAGTGCCTTCCAGGTGCTGAGCACTGTGACAGGACTTGAGGATACAACAATCTAACAAAGTCACCTTTGCCCTCAGGGAGCTTAGAGTCTAGCAGGGAAGGCAGAAGGCAACAGATGAGGGGGCCTACCCTAGCCTCCAGGGACACGTTGGGCCCTGCACCTTCTCCCCAAGTGCCTAAGAGGAAAAAGAATTCTATGATACTATACTCATAGCCCTAAGCTTTACTTTCATTTACGCCAGTGTCATGAAATCAATACAGGGGGTCACAACCAGCTTTATTAAAACATGAAAGAGAAAACAGAATGTACCATATATAAAAAGGGTAATGTATTTCATAAAACTTTCATTTCAGTCACATATGTGTTTTAATACATCTGTACTAACTAGTTCTGATGGAAACAGTTTTTCTCATATGGAGAGTGGTATTTTTTCTTTTTTGTTTGAGACAGAGTCTTGCTCTGTCACCAGGCTGGAGTGCAGTGGCACGATCTTGGCTCACTGCAATCTCCACCTCCTGGGTTCAAGCAATTCCCCTGCCTCAGCCTCCCGAGTAGCTGGCACTAAAGGCACGCACCACCATGCCCAGCTAATTTTTTGTGTTTTAGTAGAGACGGGGTTTCACCATGTTGGTCAGGGCGGTCTCCATCTCCTGACCTCGTGATCACCTGCCTCGGCCTCCCAAAGTGCTGGGATTACAGGCGTGGGCCACCATGCCCGGCCCGGGAGTGGTATTTCTTAAAGTTTGAAAATAATGAGATATAGCCCTCACGATAATATGATGAGGCAGGTTATCAACGGGTCCATTTTACAGATGGGGAAACACAGGCTCAGAGACGTTAAGGAACTTGCCCAGGGTCAAACAGCTAACGACTAGCAAAGCTGGGATTCAAGCCTTGATCTATCAGACTCTGAAGTCCACATGTTTAAGTACTAAACTATTAGGGCACATGAGACAGAGACCCAGGTTCAACTTCCCTTCTGTCACTTACCATGTATCTATCTGGCCTTGGTCAAACCACTTACTTCTTCAGAAACTGGTTTCCTCATCTACAACAATAAGGAGTTTAAGCTTCAGGTTCCCTTCTGGCTGTAATCTCACACGACCCCCTCTCCTCCGACTGAATCCCTAACCCCTGGCAACCACTAATCTGTTCTCCGTTCCCAAAAGGTTACACAGAGGGGATCATGCAGTATGTAGTTTTTTGGGATTGGCTTTTGCCACCCTGGAGATTCATCCAAGTTGTTGGATGTACTCAGCATTTGTTCCGATTCACCACTGAGTAATATTCCACAGTATGGCTGTATCGCAGCAGAACCATTCATCACTTGAAGCACAGGTGGGCTGTTTTCAGTGTGGGACTATTACGAACAAAGCTGCTATGTGAACAGGCTCCTGTGTGAACATTTTCATTTCTTGGGAATAAATGCCCAACAGTGCAATTGTGGACTGTGCATAAGTGCAGGTTTAGTTTTCTAACACTCCAAAACTGTATTCGAGAGTGGTTGTACCATCAAGTTAAACTCTGGAAACCTATGAATCCTCTTTTAATTTGGCAACTACTTTTCTTCCCTATTAACAGCCATGAAGAATGTAACAGGCATTGTACATGAGCTCGAGTTATATTTTTGTCACAACATTGATGCCACAGGTTTAGCTCATTCATTTTTGTGGAAAATGTCTACTATTTTACCCAGCTGGCTAAGCCAACTGTCACCCAACCAGCCAGATCATGCTTTGCCAAGGGGAAAAATCTCTCTGCCTTTTTCCAGCTTACACGTATGTATGTACCCATGTAACTATCATCTCACTTCTGAATCAGCTTACACGTACGTATGTACCCATGTAACTATCTCACTTCTGAATCAGCTTACACGTACGTATGTACCCATGTAACTATCATCTCACTTCTGAATCAGCTTACACGTACGTATGTACCCATGTAACTATCGTCTCACTTCTGAATCAGCTTACACGTACGTATGTAGCCATGTAACTATCTCACTTCTGAATCAGCTTACACGTATGTATGTACCCATGTAACTATCGTCTCACTTCTGAATCAGCTTACACGTACGTATGTACCCATGTAACTATCATCTCACTTCTGAATCAGCTTACACGTACGTATGTACCCATGTAACTATCATCTCACTTCTGAATCAGCTTACATGTACGTATGTACCCATGTAACTATCATCTCACTTCTGAATTATAACCCTAACATGGATAGATGGGTGAAGGGAGGAAGAAACAAATGGGGGTGGCTGAGGTGGGGGGTAGGGCACAGAGCCTTTGCCAGGAGTTGTCAACTGGATAAAATCAGACCCTGTCCTCTTCACTATTTCTTTGTTTTTTTTGGAGACAGTCTTGTTCTGTTGCCCAGGCTGGAGTGCAGTGATATGATCTCGGCCCACTGCAACCTCTGCCTCCCGGATTCAGGCCATTCTCCCACCTCAGCCTCCCGAGTAGCTGGGACTACAGATGCACGCCACTACGTCTGGCCAATTTTTGTATTTTTAGTAAAGACTGGGTTTCACCACGTTGACCAGGCTGGTCTTGAACTCCTGACTTTAGGTGATCTTCCCACTTCAGCCTCCCAAAGTGCTGGGATTACAGGCGTGAGCCCCCATGCCCAGCCTCCCTTCACTATTTCTTACCAAGGCTCTACCCTTTGTTACCTTGGGATTCTCTATTCAGAATTCTTGCCTGGCCCCACTGCTTGGGGATTTTTCCACCCCAGGTGACTGCCTACGGTACACCAAAAGCGGAGAATGGGAGAAGGGGCGTGGCAGGAAAGGCATAAACTTCTGGGGCAGACGTGACTCTCAGAAAGGCCCATTTTAGGGAAGAGGGCAGACAGGAGGCAAGGAGCTGGAAAAGGACCCTGGGAAGCCTGCCCATGTCCACTCGCCCCTGGAAAGCCTTCATCTGCCCTTGACAACAACTGCCCAACCACATCCCAGTCTCACTTTCCCTCTTCCCTCTTCACAAAAGGCAAACCTTCCTCCTAACCCCTCCTACCCTCAAGAACTAGGTTTTGGTCTTGGCTTTTCATCCCTCCAGCATCTGTCATCATCCCCCATTCAGGGAAAGTATCAACACCCCTGAGATTCGCTTTCCTCTTTCCAGAGTGGAGACTGGTGCCTGCAGCACCTGCCTGGGGTGCAGATCACAGGCAGGGGTCCGGGCATCATGGCTCTCACCACCCGCTACCACTTGTACCTCCTATCTCCTGTCTCTCCTTAAGGTCTTGGATTTTCAAACGTCTTTTCCTCCTCATTCCTTTTTTTCCTCCTTCCTGTCCTCCTCTTCAGTCCTTGCCCTATGCCACAAGTACTGAAACAAAGCTTGGAAAGGATCATAGAAATAGTCTATTTCACTCTTCCTGCAAATAATTCACTTGGCAGTACGCCCAAGAATTCGTCCTTTAAGAATTCGTCCTTGTAAGAATACAGCAATTTCCCCTCGTCCATGAGGGATATGTTCCATAGACCCCTGGTAGGTGGCTGAAACCATTGAGAGCACCAAACCCTGTATATACTATATTTTTTCCTATACATTGGTGAGTGGGTAGTGTATACAGTGTGGATATACATGCTACTCAGAATGGTGTACAATTTAAAAATTAGGAATTGGCCGGGCGCGGTAGCTCACGTCTGTAATCCCAGCACTTTGGGAGGCAGAGGCAGGTGGATCACGAGGTCAGGCTTTCAAGAACAGCCTGGCCAACATGGTGAAACCCCATCTCTACTAAAAATACAAAAATTAGCTGGCTGTGGTGGCGCATGCCTGTAATCCCAGCGAATCGGGAGGCTGAGGCAGGCAGGAGAATTGCTTGAACCCGGGAGGTGGAGGTTGCAGTGAGCCAAGATTGCACCACTACGCTCCAGTCTGGGTGACAGAGCAAGACTCCGTCTCAAAAAAAAAAAAAAGGAATTATTTCTAGAATTTTCCATTTTTCCATTTAATATTTTTGGCAGTGGTTGACTGTGGGAAAATGAAGTCATGAATAAACGGGGAACAACTCTATTATCAAAATTAGGAAGTGTGGTACTACATAAAAGGTGCTTTCTTCAGCAGGTCACAAAGTAAAAAGAATAAAAAGGAAAAAAAAAGGTGCCACATAAATAGCAAAGACGAGTCTTCGGGAGAAGAGGCAAGCACAGTTTCAAAGCCCCTTGCGTGGCCTTTCCCCCGCCACCCTAGTGGTGAGGACAGTGCTGTACTTTCCCGAAGCCCTCATTTTGGTGCCACCCACTACACAGAATGCAGGGGAGGGTAAGGCCTGCTTAGTTCAACTAAGAAAGCTCCTTAAAACTCTTCTGAGGAAGAAAACTCGAAAGGCTTTGATCTTGGATCACGAGAGATACACAGGGGCAAATGGGAAGTGACTTCTCCGTCTGGCCATCAGCTCTGGGCAAACATGAAAAAGCACTTTCGGTGGTCAGGGCAGCTGGACAGTGAACCATGAGACAGGAGACTTGTTTAAAGAAACTGGGGGAGGGGTACTCTCTATATACTTCCCTAACTAAAGATGAAGAAAATGTTCATCATCTGATGAGGCTGATTTTAGCTGAGGACTGGCAAATTAAGCTTGAGGGCCAGCTGCCTGTTTCCGTGAAATATCTTAGTGGCTCACAGCCATGCTCATTTGTTTATACAGATGCTACAGCTGTTTCTGAACTCTAATAGCATAGCTTAGTAGGTGGGATACATAGCCTGCAACCTTACATTTATTTTTGTTTGTTTTGAGATCACTATGTCGCCCAAGCTGAGTGCAGAGGTGCGATCACTGCTCCCTGTGGTCTTAACCTCCCAGGCTCAGGAAATCCTCCCGCCTCAGCCTCCTGAGTAGCTAGCTGCAGCTACAGGCATGCACCACCACACCCAGCTAATCTTTTTTCTTTTTTTTGTAGAGATGGGGTCTTGCTACATTGCCCAGGCTGGTCTCAAACTCCTGGATGCGAGCAATCCTCCCACCTCGGCCTCCCAAAGTGCTGGGATTATAGGCATAAGCCACCATGCCTGGCCCCTAAAATGTTTACTATCTGGTCCCTTATAAAAAAAGCTTGTTGCCAGGTGCAGTGCAGTCCCAGCTACTCAGGAGGCTGAGGTGGGAGGATCAACTGAGTCTGGGGGTAGAGGCTGCAGTGAACCATGATTGCCCCACTGCACTCCAGCCTCAGCAAGACCCTGTCTTTTTTTTTTTTTTTTTTTTTTTTGAGGCGGAGTCTCACTCTGTCGCCCAGGCTGGAGTGCAGTGGCCAGATCTCTGCTCACTGCAAGCTCCGCCTCCCGGGTTTACGCCATTCTCCTGCCTCAGCCTCCCGAGTAGCTGGGACTACAGGCGCCCGCCGCCTCGCCCGGCTAGATTTTTTGTATTTTTTTTAGTAGAGACGGGGTTTCACCGTGTTAGCCAGGATGGTCTTGATCTCCTGACCTCGTGATCCGCCTGCCTCGGCCTCCCAAAGTACTGGGATTACAGGCTTGAGCCACCGCGCCCGGCCTGACCCTGTCTTAAAAAAAAAGAAAAAAGAAAAGAAAAGCTTGCCAACCTCTAATTTAGATTACATTTAAATTTGCACTTCTAAATCACTTAGCTAATATTATTCTCTTAAATTTGGAAGTTACTTTTTCCAAAATTTTAAAATGCTAATCGTAGGAAACGGGGGAACTTGAGCATGAAGAGTCCATGGGAAATGAGGCCAGTATCTATGGCCACATCACGTAGGCTCTGCTAGGAGAGGTGCGTGGCGGGACCCAGAAACCGCAGAAGGAAGGATGGGATGTTGTCTGCCCCGAGCAGAGGCCAAACACACTGCTTTAGAAATTAAGAGAAGGATATGACTTAATATTCACTAGTGAGGTGGGTGTGTGAAAAAGGGAAAAGGGAAAAGGGAAAAGGGGAGGGAGGGAGGGAGGAAAGGAGGGAGGAAAGGAGGAAGGGAGGGAGGGAGGGAGGGAGGGAGGGAGGGAGGAAGGAAGGAAGGAAGGAAGGAAGGAAAGGGTAGAGAGAAGACCAAGAGGCTAGGTGGCATGTGGACTGAGCACTGAAGAAAGTCAAAAGATACAGAAGAGGATAGGTTTCTAGGAGGAAGCTGGCTGAGCAGGAGTTGGGCAGGTTAAGAGCTGGGTGAGAGGGGAGAGAGAAGAGACAGCCGTCCAGGCTGCTGTACAGGGTGCACGGGAGAAGCCAAGCTGGGAGGGCAGGCGACGGCCAGGTTGGAAGATCTGCACCTCCCTGGCTACTGGAGGAATGAAACTGGTTGGACTGACTGCAGGGAGATGCTCCAGCTGAAGCATGAGAGACGTACTGGATGGAAAAGGTGCCACAACTGAGACCAGAAGGCAGATTCCTGAACTGGTGGGGTGCCAAGGATGCATATCAAAGACTGCTGGAACATGTGGGTGTCAAGATTGAAGACAGGGAAGGCTAAAATGGCCTGATCCAAAGCTGGAGGGCAGTGGAGTGACTGGTGACAGCTACCTCCCAGGGAGAGGCATCCAGGCAAGGTTTCACACTGAGCTCTAAATTCTGCTCTGGGTTCTAAGTAGGCTCATGAACAGCATTCTGACAGCCGGCTCAAAACCGCCACTCCCTGAAACACAACTAACCCAAATCCCTTTTCTATATCAGGAACAAATCCTTCCCCTTGTTCCACTGCCTAGCACATTAAAAAAAACCTTTATATACACACACACACACACACACACACACACATATATACATATTTTTTGAGACAGAGTCTCGCTCTGTTGCCCAGGCTGGAGTGCAGTGGCGTGATCTTGGCTCACTGCAACCTCCACACCCCAGGTTTAAGCGATTCTCCTGCCTCAGCCTCCCAAGTAGCTGGGACTACAGGCGCAGGCAACGGCATCCAGCTAATTTTTTGTATTTTTAGTAGAGACGGGGTTTCACCGTGTTAGCCAGGATGGTCTCAATCTCCTGACCTCATGATTTGCCCGCCTTGGCCTCCCAAAGTGCTGGGATTACAGGCGTGAGCCATAGTGCCCGGCCTTAAATATTTATTTTTCGGAGATATGGTTTTGCCATGTTGCCCAGGCTGGCCTCGAATGCCTGGGCTCGAGCTTTCACACTACCTCAGCCTCCTGGGTAGCTGGGATTACAGGTGTGAGCCACCATGTCGGGCATCTCTAGGAATTCTAAGAGGAGATGGCCGTTGTTTTTAGATGTGGGAGCTTTGCGGGAAAATTCTTGAGACTCACACTGAAGATTTTAAGGGGACAGCACTCATTTGATTGTAAAAGTTCTTGTGTATTTACAGAGTTTATGATCACAAAACAGAAAATTCACCCCAGGGCCACTGGAACTAAGATAACCATTTAAACTGCTTATCCAAAATAACAAGCTGT
Organism: Papio anubis; assembly: GCF_008728515.1. NCBI lineage: Eukaryota > Metazoa > Chordata > Mammalia > Primates > Cercopithecidae > Papio > Papio anubis. Next base: position 100,222,036 of record NC_044988.1, on the reverse strand, counting down.
GATCTTTTTATATTTGACTGGTGTTCGTGACTCCCTAGGCCAAATAGGGGTGACTGCATTATCGGCATTTTTGCCTTAGCAGAAAGCTGTAATGCAAATTAACCTTTTTATCTTTTCGGGGCAATCATACTTTGGTTCCTCTTGGGAGACAGCAAAGTAAAAACTAAGTTGTCTGCCCCTGTGCACATAGCCCATTAAAGGACAGTGTCTCTTTGGCCCAGTGTTTCCAGAAATCGAAATCAATATATTTCACAACTCATTCAGCCTTTCACAACAATTTCACAATTCAGCCTTGTTTTTTTCACTCACTGCGTGGAGTTGAAGTGTTAAAACCTGTGCTTGCAGTGAGCAGGTATCTGCTGTGTCCTCTGCATAAGGAATACCTAAATATTTGCAAATGAAGCCCTCTAGCATTTTGCAGACATTTTTCTCCCATTAGTCCATTGCCCACACATTTGAAAGAAATTAGCACTAATAAAGACATTATCAGTATTGACAAAGAGAACTGGGTCACAGGCAGATGTAGTTGACTTGGCCAAGATCACCCCGTAGGTCCAGAATCTCACTTAAAACCTTGGGTTCATTAGTATATTGCGTCTTTTCACCTCTTTGTTTTGATAACCATATTTTTTTCCATGTCTACCTTTTGGGGAGTAAGTCTTTACAAACAGAAAATGACCTTGGTTTATCTTTTTCTTCCCTCTAAATATGAACCCCTCCTATAGCAAGAAGGAAAGTTTCTGTGTCGTGCTGAACCTCCTGTCCTCCCTGAACACCTGGTCTTATGTGACCACAGGCTGTATTTGAAGAAAAAGGAATTTCCCTCAGGCTTCTTACATTCTGCGTTAGAGCTCGATAAAATGAATCCTGTCTTCTGGGGAGCACTGTTTAAATCACAGGATTACACATATTGTTTTCTTCTCCAAGCTCTTCTCCATGTGTAGAATTTGAGTTCTGCGTTGGTCTCAGCGTCTGGGGACTGCCACAGCCCCATTTTGTCACTTGTCTTCTGGTAGGGGGAAGGTCACTGGGCCACTCTCTTAAGAGAGTAAGAATGTGAACAAGCAGATCCTGTGAAGGGAAGTGATGTTCATGTTTACCTGGCTGCCTTCTGGGCTCACAGTCTTGCTGATGGTGTGATGAAAAGTTTAGAAAAGCAGAGGCAGACCAAGCCGCCGGAATTCTGGCACATTTTTCTTAGCAATAAAGATTTCCAAAGGCTGTGTAGCTGTTTGTTTGGCTTGGCTTGGGTTATCTTTGACAGAGGCTACCAGACCACTTTTTTAGCAATATGAACTTTCTAACTTTCCCTTGAAGCAGGGTTCTTTAACCTTTAGGAGGTTGAAGTTTAGTCCTCTAGAACTTTTTGGAGGTGTTATTTGGGTCTATTTAAAAACGCTTCAACTCAGCCATAAAAAAGAATGAGATCCAGTCATTTGCAACAACATGGATGGAACTGGAGAGCATTATGTTAAGTGAAATAAGCCAGGCGGAGAAAGACAAAAATTACATGTTCTCACTTATTTATGCGATATAAAAATCAAAACAGTTGAACTCATGGACACAGAGAGTAGAAGGATGGTTACCAGAGGCTGGGAAGGGTAGTAGGGGGCAAAAGGGGCTCGGGGAGGTGGGCAAGGGGGGTTAATGGGTACGAATAAGACCTACTATTTGATAGCACAACAGGGTGACTATAGCCAACAATAACTTAATTGTACATTTTAAAATAAAGAGAGTAACTGGATTGTTTGTAACTCAAAAGATAAATGCTTGAGGGGATGGATACCCCCATTTTCCACGATGTGCTTATTTCACATTGCAGGCCTGCATCAAAACATCTCATGTACCCCATAAATATATACACCTATGCAGTCACAAAAATTATAAATAAAATAAAATACTTCAACTCTTAACTAAAAAGAACCTTAACATAGGGTTTATTCAGGACATTGAGATTTGTGAACAAGTCTATGAACTGGAGAATTTAAAAATGCACTAGGAGGCGTGGTGGCTCATGCCTGTAGTCCCAGCTACTTGGGAGGCCGAGGTGGGAGGATCACTGGAGCCCAGGAGTTCAACAGCGCCAGTGCACTCTAGCCTGAGCAGAGTGTGATCCCATCGCTAAGGGGGGATTAAAAAGAAAACCAGAATTCCTAGAGACCAGAGAAATGATTCATGGCAAATTATATTTTTCTATGTACATAAAAACATGCACTTTTGGGAGAAAAGATTATACGATACATACTGCTCTCCACCTTCATTTTTCACATAATACATCATAGAAATATGTACAAACATAAATGACTGGGTACACAGCGACAGAAAAAGAACACAGAGAAGACACCGACTCACTTGACTACATGCAAATTCATGTCAATCTAGTGTATTTCACTATCTCTTCTATAGTAACAGGAGACAAAATATGATAAAGATGCCCAAGCTCTCTACAGAAACACATCTGATAGATAACTCTGCCAGAGTGCTGGGGATGGCCCCTTCTAAGTGTTCTCAAATTCTTTTGGGGATGGAGTAGGGTATATAAACCAGCCAACAAAACAACAAACAAATAAATGAATTAAAGAAAAGGGATGCTTCTAGAAAAAGCCTGACATAAATGGGAATGGTGAAAAATCTGGCAGCCAGACTGTAGAAAGGTCACCATTCTTCTCTTTAAGGTCAAGATGTAGCCACAGCTTCCCTTGAGGCATGCACCAAATCGTAGCTTTCTTTGGAGAAAGTGGGAACTTCAATTCCCACGCGCACTGAAGAACAGAGGGCTAAATCAAACAAAATTCTCAAATAGGTCAAATTACTTCCAAGCTGATGCTCAGGGGCCAAGTCTTTATCTCAGAGCCCAGTGAAAAGATTTCTGTATTATCAAGGCAAATAGGAACTCAAATGCTGAAGGACTGCTGCGAAAAATCATCCTAAATACTTCCCTTCAACCATTCCTCTAGACAGAGTGACACTTCAGAGAGTCGTTAAGGTAATGGCTGACAAATTCAAACTTAACTGGCAGGTTCACTACCACCTGAAAGGCAAAGATATTTCTGGCAACTTACCTCCATCATCCAAGGGCCGTTTTTGTACTCCATATCCATATACTGAGGGGTCCACTAGAGGTGTGGAATTATTCAAGTGAGGAATTGAATCAATTTTAGCAGCAATCTACAGAGAGAATCAGATTTAAACACTCAGTAACAAACCATGGCTCTATCTGAGGGAGAAAGACAAGTGTCCTCTTTAAAGGGCTGTTATCCCATTTCTCCCCGACCTAGATTAATGGAAGGCAGCACCACAAGCGCACAAACACTTTTCACTGTTAAGTGAGTTTTCTTTTGGTCTCAATAATAATGTGTCTTCAGAGTACTTTCAAAAATGTGTCTCTACAAACAAATTAGTATTCTTTTTCTTTTTCTTTTTTTTTTTTTGAGACGGAGTTTCACTCTTGTTGCCTAGGCTGGAGTGCAACGGCGTGATCTTGGCTCACCGCAACCTCTGCCTCCCGGGTTCAAGAGATTCTCCTGCCTCAGCCTCCCAAGTAGGGATTACAGGCATCTGCCACCACGCCCGGCTAATTTTGTATTTTTAGTAGAGACGGAGTTTCTCCATGTTGGTCAGGCTGGTATTGAACCCCCAATCTCAAGTGATTCGCCCGCCTTGGTCCCTCGAAGTGCTGGGATTACAGGCGTGAGCCACTGCGCCCGGCCGCAAATTAGTAGTTTTAAGTCACCTCTTAATATATAGGCATGTCACATCTTAAGAAAAAAAAAAAGCAAGCCAACAATTGAAGAACTTTCTTCAGAAAGTTTAGGTTTTCTCACAGGGTTCGCTTATGCAACAAATTCCCCAAGAATATTTGAATGGCCTTGTGTGCTCAAATGTGACAAAGGGGTCTCACTCTGTCATCCAGGCTGGAATGCAGTGATGTGATCATTGTTCACTGTACCCTCAATTTCCCAAGCTCAAGTGATCCTCCCGCCTCAGACTCCCAAATAGCTGAGACTACAGGTATGCACCATCATGTCCAGCTAAATTTTTTAAAATTTATTTATTTATTTTTCTGAGATGAAGCTTTGCTCTTGTCACCCAGGCTGGAGTGCAATGGCATGATCTCAGCTCACTGTCACCTCTGCCTCCTGGGTTCAAGCGATTCTCCTGCCTCAGCCTCCCAAGTAGCTGGGATTACAAGCGTGTAACACCACGCCCAGCTAATTTTTGTATTTTTAGCAGATGGGGTTTCACCACATTGGCCAGGCTGGTCTCAAACTCCTGACCTCAGGTGATCTGTCTGCCTCGGCCTCCCAAAGTGCTAGGATTACATGCATGAGCCACAGCGCCCGGCCTATTTTTTTAAATTTTTAATAGAGATGAGGTCTCAATATGTTGCCCAGACTGGTCTCGAACCCCTGAGCTCAAGCAATCCTTCTGCCTCAGTCTCGCAAAGTGCTGGAACTAGCACTTTGGCTAATCCCATGGCTCAAAGGTGTGAGTCGTGGTGCCCGGCCTGACAATTCCTTAGGAATACACCCATCCTATAAACTTTAATCTCTATAAACTGATGTGTGATCTATAGAGATGTAACATAAGCTTGTCTTTACTGGAAGTGTCCAAACAATTTCAGAAGGATTCCTGCAGCAGAGAAAGGGAGATGATCTCTAAGAGCTATTTCAACTTTTAATATTTATTGTCAGTGAAAGGACAGAACACAGCTGTTAAAAATTTCCCCCAGAAACAAATGGTATGCAGAACTTCTTACTTATCTACTCTGTTCTCAGCAGGAAATTATATGTGATCTTCATAAGAAAGTAACTCTTTCATTTAACCAAAGGAATATTTACAGCAACTGCTCTTGATGTTAGTCCCTCAGTTAAAGTTAAAAAACAGGGGTCTATCGGGGGCAGCTAGCACAGCTGTCCCCCAGAGCAAAGTCTTCAGTGGTAGCTCTGAGCTAGTCCAAATGTTCCCAGAAGTCTCAGACCTATTGGGACCAACAGAAATTACCTGAAACAAACAAACAACCAAAGACAATCATGATACTGAAAACCAAATGCAGGATTTAAACAGCAGACATCATCCCTTACATTTATGAGTTGTGCGATGTTGAGGCAAGTCTCCTTCCTCTCTGCATGATGCCCCAGGGTAATACCACATAGTTCATAGTTTTTGAAAAGATAGTAAGATCCCTGAAGGCAGAGGAATACTTGAGCACACCAAAATACTACGCTATGGTTGCAAAACAAGGCAATTCACCCAATAAATGTTAAGTACCTACTGTGTGATGGGCTTTTTGAGGCACTGGAGCTTTTGTGGTGAGGGAGAACCACCAGGCCTGGTACTTAAGAGTCAGCAGCTGGGGGAAGTTAAAGGTAAACCAGATAATCAATAAACTGATCATTTCGGCAGGTGATAAGCATTACCACAATAAGAGACGATAATGTCACACAGAGCATGCGTAGGAAGCTGCTTTAAATGGGGTGAACGGGAAGGCCACTGTGAGGAGTGACATCTGAGTCCTACGTGACGATGAGGAGCTCGCTACATAAAAATCTGAGAAAGTATGTTCTACACAGAGGAACTTGTACAAACACCCTGAGGCAGGAGCAAGCTTGGTAGGTATGAGCCTGGAAAAGAAGTCAATCTTGCCAGCGCGGAAGGAACTAGATACGTTCCAAAGGTGGTAGATTCATACTGGACCCTTTCAGGTCATGGTGAGGAGCTTAGACTTTATAGGAAGGCTGATGGGCAGCTAATACAAGTCTTAAGCAGGAGAGTAACTTGCTGATTTATGCTTCTAAAAGATCCCCAGCCAAGAGCATGGTGGCTAGCAAAGGTAACTCCAGCACTTTGGGAGGTCAAAGCGGGATGACTGCTTGAGGCCAGGAGTTCTAGACCAGCCTGGGCAACACAGCAAAACCCCCATCTCTACAAAAAATAAAAAATTAGCTGTGCGTGGTGGTGTATTCCTGTCGTTCCAGCTACTCAGGAGGCTGAGGCAGGAGGACTGCTTGAGCTGGGGAGTTTAAGGTTACAGTGAGCTATGATCGAGCCACCGCACTCCAGCTGGAAGATGGAGCGAGACTCCATCTCTAGGAAACAACAAAAAAGATCCCCTTGACTGTGAGGAGACAAGATACGAAGAAGAAAGGAAGGAAAAGATAGTCCAAGCCAGACTCAGTCTTAGGAGGCATTACTGTAGTCTAGGTCAGGGCTTGGCAATCTACAGCTGGTGAACCACTTGCTTTTGTAATTACAGTTTTGTTAGAACACAGCCACACTCATCTCAGAGTGAGAGACTGACTCAAAAACAAAACAAAACAAAACAAAAAGGACCCCAAACACAAGCTCTATATGACCTTATACCAGCTCCCTTTAAATGACGCCTCTGGGCTTCCAGATCTTTTACCTTCCTTATTTTATTTTTGAGATGGAGTCTTGCTCTGTCACACAGGCTGGAGTGCGGGGGCGTGGTCTCGACTCACTGCAACCTCCGTATCCTGGGTTCAAGCAATTCTCCTGCCTCAGCCTCTTGAGTAGCTGGGATTCCAGGCACGTGCCACCATGCCTGGCTCATTTTTATATTTTTAGTAGAGACGGAGTTTCACCATGTTGGGCAGGCTGGTCTCAAACTCCTGACCTCAGGTGATCCACCCACTTTGGCCTCCCAAAGTGCTGGGATTACAGGCGTAAGTCACCACGCTTGGCCCTTTTCTCTTCCTTCTAAAGTAGCTAAACTGTATTCCTGAGTCCTTGGCCTGCCTTCTAACGTATGTAGTAGTTTCATGTCATTTTTTCCTCCAAAGTTGCCATGATAAAGTGTTACAACAGCTTCCTATTCCTAATTTAGATTAAATCAACAAGTGTTCTTCCAAAATGTGACTAAGCCTTTCAGGTTTCTTCTTAATTCATGCTTACCTCATTATCTACAATTTGGGAAATTTCCACTATGAGAGAAGTAGTACAGAATAACAGTTGACATACAGCTCTGAAGTCAGGAAACTGCATTTGAACCCTGGTTAAACAAATGTTGGGTATAAATTCAACATTACAATGTATAAATCACATTTATACTATGGTGCAGACTATGTTACACTATACTGTAAAGAAGCAATATACTCCTTCATTCTTCCACATACAACCTTGTTCCAAAAAATGATTTTAAATGCCTAATAAAATAGAATTAAAATGTAATGAGTGCTACTCTGCTAAAACCACTTTAAATATGCTATCTCATTTATTCCTCACCCTGATTCTCTAGCAGGTTCTCGGCTCACTGCAACCTCTGCCTCCCAGGTTCAAGAGATTCTCCTGCCTCAGCCTCCTGAGTAGCTGGGGTTACAGGCATGCACCACCATGTCCGGATAATTTTTGTATCTTTAGTAGAGATGGGGTTTCACCATGTTGGCCAAGCTGGTCTCGAACTCCTGACCTCGAGGTCTGCCCGCCTCAGCCTCCCAAAATGCTGGGATTACAGGTGTGAGCCACCGTGCCCGGCCTTATTATTTCCATTTTAAGACAATAAAAACTGGGGCTCAGACATGGAGTGACCTGCCCAAAGTCACCCATCTTATAAGTGGCAGAAACAGACTGCTCTATTTTATTCCTTTCTTAATAAACTTGCTTTCAGTTTACCATAAAAAACAAAAAGGTGGCAGAAACAGTATTCAAACCCAGATCTTCCTGAGTCTGGAGTCCAAGTAAATAGTACATTGAAGGTTCAATGATACGGCAAAAACCATAAAGGAGGTACACAAATCATTGAAGTTAGAAAACATTAATTTTCTATTTTCAATTAATTATTCCCAGTGTCCATTTTCAAGACTAAAATTCTCTGACCACTTGGCTGCTTCCTTCCCTCCACCTAATATTTTCTTAAACATATCTCAGTTCCCAAGGACTTAAATAAAGTCTAATGACTTCCAGAGCACAGAGCCCAAGCAATTCTTCACACAATTGATCATTTTAAACAGTAGTTACTTAAGGGAAGTGAGGTACAGTCCTCAGTTCATAACGGTGTAGGCCAGGAGATAAAAGCCAGGATGGTCCACAAAACCAAGGCCACTCTCTTCTTAACTGCAAGCGTGACCTTGAGCGGACTCTGCTACCAATTTTCTACCACACAAGTTATTTTCCCTTTTTAGGGGGAGGCAAATGGGTTATCTCACTACCCGTGCTATTTTAAGCACAGTGATAAATGAAAAATAAATCAACGTCACAGACACTTAACCACCAGTAGTTAGAGGAAACTCATGGGAGGAGAGTACTGGACCAGGAATTAGTCAACAGTCCTGATTTTCCAGCCAGTTCTTCCCGTTTGTGACCTTGGGGAAGACCTTCACGAGCCTTGCTCCTTGGTGTCTTCACCTGTAAAATGCAGAGGCAGACTAAACCAGTGTTTTCCCAAGAAAAATGCACAAGGTGAGGCTGGGCACGGTGGCTCACGCCTGTAATCCCAGCACTTTAGGAGGCTGAGGCGGGCGGATCACGAGGTCAGGAGATCGAGACCATCCTGGCTAACACGGTGAAACCCCGTCTCTACTAAAAATACAAAAAATGAGCTGGGCGTGGTGGCGGGCGCCTGTAGTCCCAGCTACTCGGGAGGCTGAGGCAGGAGAATGGCGTGAACCCGGGAGGCGGAGCTTGCAGTGAGTCAAGATCGCGCCACTGCACTCCAGCCTGGGCGACAGAGCGAGACTCGTCTCAAAAAAAAAAAAGAAAAACGCACAAGGTGATCTTGGGAGGTACATGGATGAATGTTTTTAAACTTCCATTGTTCTTACAATTATCTTCTATGCATGACAAAGTTTTCCACTTATGATATGATACTGACTTAGTTCCCTTTTAAAAAATATTTTAGGGGCACATGTTCTCAGGATCTCCTTGGTGATATGTCACTGGCAAAAAAAAAAAAAAAAAAAAAAAAATTTAAATAGGCCGGGCATGGTGGCTCATATCTGTAATCCCAGCACTTTGGAAGGCTGTGGTAGGAGGATCGTTTGAGCCCAAAGTTTGACACCAGCCTGGGCAACATAGTGAGGCTTTATCTCTACAAAAACAAAAACAACAAACCCCCAAAAACCTAGCTGAGTGTGGTGGCATGAGCCTGTAGCCTTAGCTTCTTGGGAGGCTGAGGCAGGAGGATCCCTTGAGCCCAGGAGTTCAAAGTTACAGTGAGCTATGGTTGAGCCACCACACTACAGCCTGTGCAGGAGCCAGACCCTGTCTCTCAAAAAAACAAAACAAACAAACAAAAAATATATATATGCATATATATTCAAAATAAATCTGGCTGGATACAGTGGCTCACGCCTGTAATCCCAGCACTTTGGGATGCCAAGGCTGGTGGATCACTTGACCAGCCTGGCCAACATGGCAAAACCCCGTCCCTACTAAAAATACAAAAATTAGCTGGGTGTACTGGTGCATGCCAATAATCCCAGCTACTCAGGAGGCTGAGGCAGGAGAATTGCTTGAACCCGGGAGGTGGAGGTTGCAATGAGCCGAGATTGAGCCACTGCACTCCAGCCTGGTGACACAGCAAGACTCCATCTCAAAATAAATAAATAAATAATCTAAATTTAAGAATATTAAATAGTGTACTGAAGGTTCAATGATATGGCAAAAATCATAAAGGTGGTACACAAATCACTAAAGATAGAAAACATGGCAATTAATTATTCCCAGTACACATTTTCAAGACTAAAATTCTCTGACAGGTTTCATAACCAAAGTAGATCACCTTACAAATCCAAGTAAAAAATTGCAAATAGCCCCACAACTTCATACTTATTAGAACTCTATACCAATCAGAAATAGGCAAAGCCACCTGAATGCCATCCACATATGCGTCCGTGCTACTCAACACAGATCCTGTTGATTCGCATGGATACAGCAAGCAGAGGTGGAGACTCACACTGGCATCAAGGGCGTGGGAACCCAACTTGCTTCCCCAGACCCTGAGTGGCACAGCCACCCAGAGAGGCCCTGCCTGGGAGAAAGGGAGGTTGGACTGCAAGTCTCTACTTCCCACAGTGGGAAGAAACAGTATGCAGCGAGGCAAGTAGCCCCGTGGCTAAGAACAAGTTCCTAAGACAGGCTTGGAGTCATGGGCCCTAAGGGCAGGTCCCAGTCCTGCATCCCACTACCTAATGTTACAAAGAAGACAGTGCATCAAACATACTGCCTACTAAGTGCCTGACAAGTGTCCTCATTTAATTGTCACAGCAACCTTCTAAAGTAGCTACTATTCTCCTTACTGTGGGACTTGGAACCAGTTTGCCTGGAATTGTATTCACAGGGATAACAAGATAACAAATGTAAAGCACTAGAAACAATGCCGGGTGCACAGTAAGGAACCAGAAATGCTTGCTATTTTAACCTCTTATTGAAGAACAATAATGACACACAAAAATACATGGATCATAAGTTTATAGTTCCCTGAAGTTTTGGATACTAAAATACCTATGTAACTAGCACCTAGATCAAGAAACATCACCAGCACCCCAGAAGTCTGCCTCATGCCCCCTTCAGTCACTACCCACCCCACCACCCAGGGTAAAGTCCTAATTTCTAATACTATTGTTTTTAAAATTATGACTATCATCAACTATTTCTGCATTACAGATGAGAAAACAAGGCTGAAACAAATAACTTGTCTAAAGCCAAACTAGTAAGTGGCAGAACTAGAACTTGAACTCATACTGTCTGAACCTCAAGTCTGTCTCTTAATAATCACATCACAATGCCATTCCCCAGGAGTTTTGTGACCATCAAATGAAAGAACATATATAAGAATCCTTGCCTGGCACCCAGCACAACATGGGCTCCATGAATGACAACTATTGTTGTCATCAGAGATGGAGCCCCGGCTGATCCTGCCCTACTTACTGGCAATAACTGAAATAAAGAATTCTATGACAATTGAATAAGATGCAGCTCTCCTTGGGAGGTTTTCCTGACAACCTCATCCCTCCTATGCTTAGGCAGAATTAAATACTCCCACATTTGTGTTTGCAAATTACCTTATAAACTACATCTAAATAGCATACTCTCACTGAGGGACCTGTTGGTTATACTGTCTCCCCACTACCAGAGCTCAGGACTGGAGCTGTCTCCATCATCTTGGTACCCTCAGGACAAAGACTCCTTAATTAGGAGCCCCAGGGGTTAGTTTTAGAGAATTCACGACTTCCCAAAATTACATCCCAAACTATTTAAATATTTCTGGGGAGAGGTTCAAAGTTTCAAGAGTCTCAGAAAGGTCCATGTTCTGAAAAAGTTAAAGAACAACTTTCCTAATGTATAGCAAAATACTTGGCACATAGAAGGTGCTCCTTAAACACCCGTTAAATTTAAAGTGGATATGGAGAGGCCCATCTGTAGGCAGAATGCTAAGACGATCAGGTGAGGCTCTACGCCGAAATACTGTTACGAGTGGGTCGCTCCCACCAAAGGCCCTAAATGTGACACGCCCATTAGCTTTCCCCTTCCATTTCATTGAATTCCACCAACAATCCCCTCCAATGATCTGTTTAAAGACTGCTAGGTTGGGCACGGTGGCTCACATCTGTAATCCCAGCACTTTGGGAGGCCAAGGCGGGAGGATCACGAGGTCAGAAAATCCAGGCCATCATGGCCAACATGGTGAAACCCCATCTCTACAAAAAATACAAAAATTAACTAGGTGTGATGGTGCGTGCCTGCAGTCCCAGCTACTCGGGAAGCTGAGGCAGGAGAATCACTTAAACCCAGGAGGTGGAGGTTGCAGTGAGCTGAGATCATGCCACTGCACTCCAGCCTGGTGACAGAGTGAGACTCCATCTCAAAAAAAAAAAAAAAAAAAAAAAGGCCAGGCATGGTGGCTCATGCCTATAATTCCAGCACTTTGGGAGGCAGAGGCGGATGGATCATGAGGTCAGGAGATCGAGACCATCCTGGCTAGCACAGTGAAAACCCGTCTCTACTAAATACACAAAAAATCAGCCAGGCGTGGTGGCGGGCGCCTGCAGTCCCAGCTACTCAGGAGGTTGAGGCAGGAGAATGGCATGAACCTGGGAGGCTGAGCTTGCAGCGACTCGAGATTGCGCCACTGCACTCTAGCTGGGCGACAGAGCAAGACTCTGCCTTTAAAAAAAAAAAAAAAAAAAGGCTGCTGCTTCAGCCACCTCATTGAGATGAAAAACTACCCAACTACCTCTGCTAAGGAATCAAGTCCTTCTTAAAATGCAGAGGGCATGGGTTCAAGAACTACTGCATATATTAACTATGTGTACCTCTGAGAAAACTGCTTTATCTCCCTCTGGCTCATTATTTTCAAATATAAAATGAGAATTAATAGCCCTTATTAGCTGGGTGTAGTGGCAGCTACTGGGGAGGCTGAGGCAGGAGGATTGCTTGAGCCCGAGAGGCAGAGGTTGCAGTGAGCCGAGACTACGCCACTGCACTCCAGCCTGGGTGAGAGAGAGATCCTATCTCAATTTATAACTAAAATGGAGAGAGAGAGAATTGATAGTCCTGGTCCTATCTTACCTGGTGGTTGTAAAGCCTGAATTCCGCACTAAGATAAAACCACTTACAAACTTGTCTTAGTTATCTTTGCACTGGCCCAGCATCCAGCAAGCAGCCTTGGACTCAGTAGATCTTCAATTAATGGTAAGTAATCTGAATCAAATCACTGCTTCCAATCACGCTACTCAGTCTTACAAGTGATTTGTAAACATCTGGTATTAGAATAAAAATGTAGGCCGGGCGTGATGGTGTATGCCGGCTATAGAGGCTGAGGTGCGAGGATCCCTTGAGATCCAGGCTGCACTGAGCTGTGATCGTGTCACTGCATTCCAGCGTGGACAACAGAGCAAGACCTTGTCTCAAAAAAACCCAAAACCAACGAACAAAATCTTTACAATAAAACTCCAAATGCAGAACATTTTCAATTGGGATGATTCTAAGATAAAGTATCAGAATAAAGACTACACAGCAAAGAAGCGGAGAGAAAGGAGTATGAATAGATAGCAGATATAACATGAGAAAGCACAAGAACCAAAATAACATGGTGAAAATTTTCCAGATCCAGTTAGATGGACACTCTGAATATCTAAAGGTTTGAAGAGACTGCTGAAATTACCTAGCTCCACATTTCCTGACGTTTGATGCACAGAATGTGATTTGGTTCCAGGGAAAGAGGACATGAAGTGATCTAACTTCAGGACATTTACAAAACACATCCTGCACCCCTGCGGGAGTTAACACAACAAAACACATCCTGCACCCCTGCGGGAGTTAATGCAACAAAACACATCGTACACCCCTGCGGGAGTTAATGCAACAAAACACATCCTGCACCGCTGTGGGAGTTAATGCAACAAAACATACCCTACACCCCTGCGGGAGTTAACGCAACAAAACACATCCCGCACTCTGCGGGAGCGTTAACGCTATCAAAACACATCCCCGCATTCCCCGCGGAAAGCACCAACAAACACATCCCGCACTCCCCGCGGGAGTTAACGCATCGAAAACACATCCCGCACTCCCCGCGGGAGTTAACGCACAAAACACATCCCACCCCGCGGGAGTTAACGAACAAAACACATCCCGCGACCTCTGCGGAGTTAACGCAAATGAAAACACATCCCGCGACTCCCCCCGCGGGAGTTAACGCTATAAAACATTATCCTGCACTCCCCGCGGAGTTAACGCATAAAACACATCGTACACCCCAGGAGTTAATGCATCAATGCCGTTAAAGGTTCCCACAAGTCCTTAAAGAAGTCAATTCACCTTTATTTAACTTACCCCAAACTTAACTGCCCATGATCTCTTTTCCACGGAAGATCTTTAAACAGCCTACGGATCAAATGCTAGGGAAGGCCAACCCAGCCCAAGGTCATGCATCGGCTTCCAGGCGACTCAGACCTCCTAACTCTCCATCCAGAGCTCTTTCCATTAGAAATTTCAAATAAAAACCAGAGGCGACTCACTCACAATTTAGAAAAAGGTAAGTAAAAAACTGTCAATTAGGCATCCCAAAGAACAGTATAAAACAATAGCAAGATGGCGGGAATGAAGGCAACCCGGAGAGTGTGAATGCCTCACATCAAAAGCGCAATAGCTACTCAGCTCCTCCCGATTATCGCTGTGCAGGCTGTGGGAGCAGTGTGGCCAGATCTTTTCTAGGGAAACCAGAAATCTTTTTTTTTTCCTCTTTTGAGACAGAGTCTCACTCTGTCGCCCAGGCTGGAGTACAATGATGCAATCTCCACTCACTGCAACCTGTCTCCCAGGTTCAAGCGATTACTGTGGCTCACTCAGTCTCCCGAGTAGCTGGGATTACAGATGCGCGCCACCATGCCTGACTCATTGTTGTATTTTTAGTGGAGGCAGGGTTTCACCATGTTGGCCAGGTTGGTCTCATCCTAACCTCAAGTGATCTGCCTGCCTCGGCCTCCCAAGTGCTGGGATTACAGGCATGAGCCACTATGCCTGGCCAAAACTTTTTTTTTTGAGATGGAGTCTTGCTCTGTCGTCCAGGCTGGAGTGCAGTGGCACCATCCCAGCTCACTGCAACCTCCACCTCCCAGGTTCAAGCAATTCTCCTGCCTCAGCCTCCCGAGTAGCTGGAACTACAGGCACCTGCCACCACACCTGGCTAATTTTTTATATTTTTAGTAGAGACGGGGTTTCACTGTGTTAGCCAGGATGGTCTCGATCTCCTGACCTCGTGATCTACCTGCCTCGGCCTCCCAAAGTGCTGCGATTACAGGCATGAGCCACCATGCCTAGCCCGAAATCTCATTTTTTAAAAAATACAAAATCACTCTAGTTTGTTTTTTTGAGACAAAGTTTTGCTCTTTTGTCTCAGGCTTCAGTGCAATGACGCGATCTCGGCTCACTGCAACCTCGCCCAGGGAATCTCTCCCAGGCTGCAACCTCGCCCAGGCTGGAGGGCAGTGGCACCACCCCGGCTCACTGCAACCTCCACCTCCCGAGTTCAAGCAATTCTCCTGCCTCAGCCTCCTGAGTAGCTGGGATTACAGGCATGTGCCACCACGCCCAGCTAATTTTTTTGTTTTTAGCAGAGACGGGGTTTCTCCATGTTGGTCAGGCTGGTCTTGAACTCCCGACCTCAGGTGATCCGCCTGCCGTGGCCTCCCAAAGTGCTGGGATTACAGGCGTGAGTCACCATGCCCAGCCAAAAATCACTCTAGTTTCTAAGCATTAGTGCTGTGTGGGTCAAATAAAGCATGCCTGCAGGCCCACTGTAAGTCTTCTATAGCTCACAGGTCACAAGTTTGAGAACTGTGGTCTAAGTAAATTTCTATCTATGAAATAACTGGTACTTAAGAAGAAACCAAAGTTTGATAATACACATGGGCTATCAGATTTTAAAATAAAGACAGTCAGGCATGGGGGTAAGGTGGCTCACACCCATCCCAGCACTTTGAAAGGCTGAGGTTGGAGGATTGCTTGAGGCCAGGAGTTTGAGACCAGCCTGGGCAACATAGTGAGACCCTGTCTCTATCCCAAAATAATTATATGATAAATTATCATATTATAAATGTTCTCACCTGAAAATGAGAAAAGCCTTAGAGACATACAATGGAATATATAGTTCACGATCTACTTTCCAATACCCAATATGAAGTTCAGCACTTCCGTTAACATGTGGTGGCGCATACACCCTCAGTGACGTCACCAAAACCCTTTAAGGAAGACTCACTCTGCCAGGTACTCTACTGGATCCCAACAAGGTAAAGCTACAGGAGCAGCCCATGGGTTTCCTGCAGACACTAGTTTCCTTCAAGTGTTTATGAAAGCTAAAATGAGTGTACAGGCAGGGGTTAGTCCCTTGAGAAATGATGACCTGAGCTATTCAATCACTGGACATGTACAAGACAGTCTCAGTGGAGTACCACTCAGATCTCTTGAGTGCTCAGTACACTCAACTGAACCGGGAGTCAAAACCATGTGTTAAATGAGCCTCGCAGGGTGAACACACTGGCCAATGAATGGAGGCTTTTTCTTTTAATGGTAGATGTACAGTGTTCTCTTAAAAGGAAACTCAGCGCTTGTTCTAAAAAGCCAGAATCGTAAAGTAACTAAAGCTCTAAATCAGCCCAAGGTATATAGCACACATCCCAAATTATCTAGTGCTCAGGCTTAAAGTGTGAAACAGCAGCACTGGGAGAGATTTTCAGGAGGACTGTGGAACTTCTGAGGTCCCCACACCAATCAACATTTCCCCAAAAAAGGTGCCAGCGAAGAAGAGATTTGGGCCTAAAAATCTGTCAAAAGGTTACTTTCTACTAATTCTACAATGGCTTGGTCACACTCATTTGAGTGTAGTGCCACCACGATGCTGAACTTCAAGAAGCACCATTTACACTGCATTCTGTATCAACATTATGTGCTGTAGTTACACAACCCAGAGGCATTGAGTGAGTCTATCTAGATCAAAACAGATCTAATGCTTTTTTAAAAGCATTAAAAAGCATTAGTAGTTTCTCAGGAGAACAATTTCTATGTAGGTGATGACTGGCAGACAGCTGGCTGGTCCAGCTTGTGGAAGGCTGCTGTCAACCTACAACGCACTGTGGTATCACACTATCCTAACAAGCGATTGCTTGCGCGTGATGACAGCTGCTACTAAATTATCAGCGGTAGACTTTCTAGGAACATTCAAAAATATTTTTAGGAAAACTGAACAACATAAACCAGACTTGGATCTACTCATTCAGAGGTCCCCTTGCAACCTAGACAGACAGGATAAAGACGGCCGTGGAACATCATTTTGTCTTATCTGAACTAGTTGAAGAAACACTACTTCTGCTAACCAGCCAATGACTTGGGAAAAGTAGACAAGATGTTTTTTAATATCCAGCAGTTTTTTAGATCTTCATCCATGGAACTGAATGAGATCACATTTCTTTCTTTCTTTTTTTTTTGAGACAGTGTCTCACTCTGTCACTCACGCTGGAATGCAGCAGAGCAATCACGGTTCACTGTAGCCTTGATCTCCATGCTCAAGCTATCCTCTTGCCCCAGCTTCCCAAATAGCTGAGACAATAGCTGAGACTGCAGGGGTGGCCACCACATGCAGCTAATTTTTTAAATTTTTAGTAGAGACAAGGTCTCACTATGTTGCCCAGGCTGGTATCAAACCCCTGAGCTCAAGCAGTCCTCCTACTTCAGCCTCCCAAAGTGCTGGGATTACAGGCTTGAGCCACTGTGACTTGCCCAGATCACATTTCTACTACCCTATAGAATGGATGTAAATTACCTGCTTGTGCCAAACATTAACTCACTAGACTTCACACTGCTGGGGATTTTTACATTTTATTTGACATCTTCAGAGACTTCTTCTCAATCTAAGAATGCCACGCTCAGAGTAAACCAACAACTGATGCACTTTGCTGCAAAGAGTCCAAAGGATATACACGGAGGCTTCAAGATGTCAGAGGGAAAGCCTAGTTGATAAGGTGTTGGACTTCACACACCAGACTTAATAGAAACTACAGGTTCAAATCCCAGCAGGGTCAACTGAGATTCTATTAAGATCTGCTAGAAAAACTGAGCATGAGACACTTCACTGTCTGACAAATTTAAGAGGGCCTTACAGACTGTCTCTGGGGTTTATGAGGAGACATAAAAGGGGAAAAAGTTTTGCATTTAAATAAATATACCGTCTTTTAGTTCTGTTTAATGGTGAGAAAAATCACATCTCTGCAACATGCTGTGTATATAACAAAGACACAGAAGTATCACCTTCCAGATGCCCAAATGAGATCCTCTGAGTAAGTTTACCATCAGCATACAGTATTACAGATTTCTAACATTCCATTCTTGCCCAATGCAAATCTATATGCAATAAACCTAAAATTACCCACCAACCTGTTTTTTTCTTTAGTTTTTAAAGGCCATCAAATCCTTGGAGATAGTATGGACCTCCAGCTGTTAACATTCAGAAGCAACACACTTACAGCCCTGTCTCCATTGGGCTTATTACTGCTCCAGTCAATGGTGCATTTCAGAGCTGAGAACAAATCCAATGAAGTTTTCACTGCTAGTAGTAAACACCACTGCTTCAACAATCCACATTAGGTCAGCATTTAACAGAGGGTTTCCCTCTGGAGCAGGTTGTCCAAGAATATGAGTTCAACCACTCGCTCAAGAGAAGCGGAATGTCTTCTCAATGGTTCAAAATTCACTTTATGTTCAACTACAGGCCTTCTGCAAACTGAGGATCTGAGCCCTTTAAGGCAGTGACTATAATTCTTCCCGGACATAGAAGGCCAACAAGTTGACTGTCACACATCAGCACAGAGCGAAAGCCACTACATATTAGTAGCCAGTGAGAAACAAGGTTCAGGACCCTGTACTGTAGAGGAGAGCACCGTAACACACCAGCAAGCAGAGTGGTGGAAGGGGAGCTGGGTGGTATGTTCATCCATTATAGCCATGGGTGGATCTGAAGTCTAAGTAAGATGGATACTCACTACCGTACTGGTTGGCACCTAGGCAGTAAAGTAACAATTCATCAGATAAAATTTTAGGTGGAACCACAGGTTTGGAAAGTTCTAGGATCCAATATAATGTCTATAGGAGCATCAATATATAACATGAAAAGTCAGTATCAGGGAAACAGGTAGGGTTCCCTCCCCTGGAATACTGGAAAGAGATGTAAAGACCATATCTTCAAGCGCCCGAGTGAAGACCTTCTTCTAACACAATGACTCCTGTGGCTTTCTGTTAGGAATCAAGCAGTAATTAGTTATAGCCCAATTTTTAAAGTATCAGTGCGCTTACAATTACATAAGAAGAGAGGAGAACATAAGACATCTAACAGCGGAAGTTGAAGTGTTAGGGCTAACTTGTAAGTAAGTTTGAGATAAAATTTAAGAACACGTTCTGTTCTAATGAGTATTTTTGGCAGGTCCCATATTCACTCTCTAGGGAAGCCTGAAGCCTTTTAAAACCCAGTTAATTTAACTCTGACAGAATGTACGACATTGTCAGACAGTAAAGTTTCAATGTCGGAATGAGGCCGTATCATTCTCCCAAGCAGAGGCAAGATTGCCATGAGAAATTTCTGCCTCTTGGGGACCACCCCCACACATGTAACACCTCCCTCTCTCCCCTCTCCAAAGAGCACTCTCACATATAAGATGCCCTCGAGTTCCTTCTACTCAACACAAAGTCTAAAGACGTCGTTCCCCAAGTTTTAACAAGCTACTGGGGGTGAGACAGCTGCTTTACGTCTACACCCAGATCCTCCCCGTGGGCTTCCCCGGACCCCTCCCCTCGCGAGGTTCAGAACCCCGCGCTGGCTACACTGTGGGTCCACGCTGGCCGCTGGGGCACGATGGGGCCAGAAGCTCTAGGCAAACCCTTTTCCAGCGACTTCAAGCACCTGGGAGACCCGCCCGACAGGTCGGGCCTGGGCCTCGCAGTGGCGCCTTATCCCCCTGGCTCCTCCCGGCTGTAGGAACCCCACGGAACGGCCCGGCCTGGCTGAGACGTCGGTTCAGGCTGCCTCCCGCCCCCAGGCCCGAACTCCTCTTCCCCGCCCGCCAGGCCCCGCCTCGGGATCTCGTGTTCCTGCCAGCCGGCTGCGCCCGTACCTGTCGGACCCGGTGCAGGGCGTCCACGAAGCCCTCGGCCTTCATCCCCACAGGAGCGCTCTGCCCCTGCACCAGCTCCGCCATTACCGCCCCCGCCGCCGTCGCCCCCGCAGCCGACGCCGCCGCTTGGCTCCCCGGTCCGGCCTCCCGCTCTGCTTGGGGACCCGTAGCCGGAAAAGGAAAGTCGCCCTACTTCCGGCGGAAGGGAAGCCGGGACGCTCGCAGCTCTCAGCTAGAGGAGCCGCGTCTGCGGGGGCGGGGTCAGGGCACGTGACCTTCGACCGATCGGAAGTGGGGGCGGGAGGGCAGCGCCGGGTTGGGTTCAGATCGCCAGGCAGCCGTCGGTCTCCAGGGTCCGTCCGCGACCCTTCCCTTCCCGGGCGAGATGTGGTCCAGGATCGTCGATGGCATCTTGACAGGTCCCTGAGGCTCGGATGCGGTCCCGAGGTGTCCTCTGTCGGCCGTTTGGAATCTCAGAGGGACTGACGTGGCTCTCCCAAGACGACACCCTGAACGTGGTTCATCAAAAGCCTGGTCCTGGGCAGTCCCTCCCTGAAATGGCTATTAGTTGGAAAGTTGGGGGCTGAGCGCTTTGAAATGGCATTGGGACAGCACCACAGAATGTCAGCGTCCCACGTTTGCGGGGAGTCCTGGGCCCCAGTTCTTACACTGCAGTTTGCATGAGGATGGGCCGCCGCCACTTCCGCCTGGGGCTGTCTGGTGACGCCCCCAGGAGGGACGCGCCCACTGAAAAGCCAGCGTGGTGTCAACTCTGGGACTCTGGGGGTGCAGGAAATACCACAGGACCATCGTTACTCCCATGCCTGCTGAGTCAAAACTGTATTGCAGGAGGCTTCTTGCAACGCCCATGTAACTTTAATGGAAGTGACTAGGTACAGCTGTTCCACAGCAAGGAAGGAATCTTAGTGCTAGAATTCAGTTGAGCCTTTGAATTGGCTCTTCTTATAAGTGAGCAAACAAGTAACAAGGTTTAGGAGGCGCCCATTTTTGTATTAGCACGATTGCCTTTGTGCATATTATTTCCCAAGCCCTATTATGACTAGGAATTGGACTTAATGAAGAACCATGTTGTCAAACATTTTATGCCCATCTTGAAGTTGTGAAGGAAGATAAGCACCAAGAAAAGGAAATAAAATCCAATATGGGCCAGGTGCGGTACCTCACGCCTGTAATCTTAGCAGTTTGGGAGGCCAAGGCAGGCAGAACTCTTGAACCCAGAAGTTCAAGACCAGCCTGGGCAGCATAGTGAGACCCCATCTCTACAAAAAATATAATTAGCCGGGTGTGGTGGCATACACCTGTAGTCCCAGCTCCTTGGGAGGCCAGAGGGGGAGGATCACCTGAGCCCTGGAGGTCAAGGCTGCAGTGAGCTATGATCCCACCACTGCAGTACAGCCTAAGTGACAGCAAGACGCTTTCTTGGGGGAAAAAAGTCCCATATGACTTTCCTTGATGACCCCACCCTCAACCCGCACTGTGTCATTATGCCAAGAGAGGTTTGGGCATTCTAAAGAAGTATGAGGAATACTTGATCAATAACATAGCATAGTTCTTTATTTGTGAATCACTTCTCTCCTAGACTATGAGTTACTTTAGAACAGAGATTTATTTTTCCCTGTATCCCTAGGGTTTGGCACATGGTCGGTGCTTAGTAAACTTATTTTGTATTCAATAATGCCAAGTAGAATAATTCATAAATTACGGAAAAATAAAAGAATTTGGCAAAATTGCAAGCTTGAAGATCACTTTCAGGAAAAATATTTCAACCCCTGCTCAAAAGTACATAGCTTGCTGTGTTGTTGAAGTGCCAGCATGAGGAGGATCATGCCAACACATCCATTTATTGCCCGTTCTGGGTGTGTTGAGCGTTTTAACTTTGCTTCTAAAAATCAAGGAATGGCAATGGTATCAACTTTCACGAACACAGTTGTTCACGTGAACCCAATATCAGTGATAACTTCTGTTTTGAATTTTTAAAATATATCTCTGAGGTTAGAATGTTGATTCATGCATAGTCCAGCTGGCTTTGCCTATGAATATAAATAGTGAAAACAAGGCTGTTGGCCCAAATATAAGTTATATTCCAAGGTTTGGTCCAAAGACCGGAGAATCTGTAAGTAGGAAGATAGAGTTTTGTTTCCCCCTCTTTTACTGGTTGAGTAACTTTGAACAGGTCACTTATATTTGGGGGCATAGAAGATGCAGATGACCCTGTCATGACCACTGTTAATTGTTCTACTAACACCCTAGACTTCATCATCTTATTATAGCACTTACCACAGTTGCTTTTAAATCATCATGCAGTTATATGTTTATTGTCTGCCTTTTCCCCTAGAATAAAGCCTCTGCTGACATAAGGTCTATGTTTGTCTTGTTAATTGCTCTCCCTACCACCTAGCACCAATGCCTGACATTTGATTGGCTCTTAGTATTTGTGAAATGAAGGAGAATGATCTTGTCCAAAGAAGACAGGGAAAGATTCTTAGAGGTTAAAAAAGAAAAATTCGGCTGGGCGTGGTGGCTCACACCTGTAATCCCAGCACTTTGGGAGGCTGAGACGGGCAGATTACCTGACGTCAGGAGTTCGAGACCAGCCTGACCAACATGGTGAAACCCCATCTCTACTAAAAATACAAAAATTAGCAAGGCGTGGCGGTGGGCACCTGTAATCCCAGCTACTTGGGAGACTGAGACAGGAGAATCGCTTGAACCCGGGAGGCAGAGGTTGCAGTGAGCCGAGAAATGTGCCGTTGCACTCCAGCGTGGGCAAGAAGAGCAAAACCTTGTCTCTGCAAAAAAAAAAAAAGAAAGGGAAAAGCCAGGCTGTGGCTCACAACCGTAATCCCAGCACTTTGAGGCCGAGGCAGGTGGATCAACAATCTGAGGTCAGGAGTTCAAGACCAACCCATAAATGAGAAACGCCTGTCTCATAAAAAAAAAAAAAAAAAAAAAAAAAAAGATAAATTAGCCAGGCATGGTGGCAGGTGCCTGTAATCCCAGCTACTCGGGAAGCTGAGGCGGGAGAGTCACTTGAACCTGGAAGTGGAGGCTGCCAGGAGTCGAGATCATGCCACTGCACAGGCCTGGGCGACAGGAGCAAGACTCCGTCCGGAAAAAAAAAAAAAAAAAAAAAAGAAAGAAAAGAAAAATCCACATACTGTGGTTGTGAGTAGTTTTGCAAACCTTTCCTATTGATAACATTGCAATGCCTCTAGATACCACCAACTAGAAGCCACACTAAAATGAAATTGTATCAGTAAGGAAAGTCTAGGTTACGCTACAGTAACAAGGCTTAAAACCTCAGTAGTTTACAACAATACAGGTTATTTCTCACTCGATACATGAACATGGTGGTGCCTCCACTACATATCCTATTTAGTCTTCAGCCAAGGCTGATAGCAGCCTCTGTCTAGAACATTAAACTTCATCAGGGCAGAGGAAGAAGTGAGTGACAAAGCGCGAACTGGTTTTTAAAGCTTCTGCCTCAAGTGCTAGGCACTACTTTTGTTCGTGTTTTATTGGTTGAAGAATGTGTGCCTGTTGTCAATAGGATGCAGAAGTATGAAGCATACATTGGCTTTTTTTTTTTTTTTTTTTGAGACGGAGTCTCACTCTGTCGCCCAGGCTGGAGTGCAGTGGCCGGATCTCAGCTCACTGCAAGCTCCGCCTCCTGGGTTCACGCCATTCTCCTGCCTCAGCCTCCCGAGTAGCTGGGACTACAGGCGCCCGCCGCCTCGCCCGGCTAGTTTTTTGTATTTTTTAGTAGAGACGGGGTTTCACTGTGTTAGCCAGGATGGTCTCGATCTCCTGACCTCGTGATCCGCCGGTCTCGGCCTCCCAAAGTGCTGGGATTACAGGCTTGAGCCACCGCGCCCGGCCTATGTTGGCTTTTAAAGCTTTGCCTAGAAGTGACTGGCATATGGCACTTCTGCTCATGTTTAATTGGTCAAAGCAAGCTGTGGCCAAGCACTGATCAAGTGGCAGAGAAATATAGTCCATCTCCAGGGAGAAACAGCAAATATGTTTGAATAGTAACATGATTTTTTCAAATAAATCAAGAGAAAAAAAATAAGCATGGAGAATGTTGTACAGTAGATTTTAAAGGATATAACATGGGTGGTTTCCAGCATTCATTAACTACCCTAAAGACCCTCAGCATCCGGTCATTTGTAATTTGGGGAAGCTTTGCATTGCCATCCCAAGATCTGCGTTGTTTGTATCTCTAAGGCAGAAATAGCTTATAGCAATAGATCGTGAGTGAGAGGATTCTCCATTTAGAGACTTTTACAGGTCCTCAGACCAGACCTTTTCCAATGTCAAGGGTCCACTGGAATGTCAAGTGCAGACTAAACAGCATGTCAGCATGAAATCTGAAAATTTAAAAATAGAATTATGAAGACTCTCCAATACTGACTGAGGGATACAGGCATGTCTTAGAGCAATAGGAGTGATCCAACTATCGGAATAGTGCTTTGTCTTAGTATCAGAGAGTAAATTAGAATCTACCTTTAATAGGGAATGCGTGTGTGTGTGTGTGTGTGTGTGTGTGTATGTAATTGTTACTTAGTGATGGGACTATGTTCTGAGAAATGCATCACTGTGTGAACATCTCAGCATACTTACACAAACCAAGATAGTATAGCCTACTACAACACCTAGGCTATATGGTGTAGGCTATTGCTCCTAGGTTACAGACCTGTACAGCATGGTACTATATGGACTACTATAGGTGGTTATAACATAATGGTAGGTATTTGTGGATCTAAACATATCTAAACATAGAAAGGATCCAGTAAAAATACAGTGTTATAATCTTTTTTTTTTTTTTTTGATGGAATCTTGCTCTGTCTCCCAGGCTGGAGTGCGGTGGCATGATCTTGGCTCGCTGCAACCTCCACCTCCCGGCTTCAAGCAATTGTCTCTGCCTCAGCCTCCCAGGTAGCTGAGATCACAGGCGCCCACCACCACACCCAGCTAATTTTTGTATTTTTAGTAGAGACGGGGTTTCGCCATGTTGGCCAGGCTAGTCTTGAACTCCTGACCTCAGGTGATCCACGTGCCTCAGCCTCCCAAAGTGCTGGGATTATAGGCATGAGCCAACTCAGCTGGCCCCTCAAAATTAATGATGTAGCTAGTTACAGAGCTCTGGATTGTAAATAATTCTCCTTTAGAACACTGAAGGCATCTCTTATTGTCTTCTAGCATCTCATATATATGTGTGTGTTATATATATATACATACACGTACATACATATACACACATACATATATATGAGATGTATGTGTGTATATATGCATATAAATATATATATACATTATATACATATATATATATATTTTTTTTTTTTTTGAGATGGAGTCTCACGCTGTCACCCAGGCTGGAGTGCAGTGGTGCAATCTTGGCTCACTGCAACCTCCTCTTTCTGGGTTCAAAAGATTCTCCTACCTCAGTCTCCTGAGTAGCTAAGATTACAGGCATGCACTACCATGCCTGGCTAATTTTTTGTATTTTTAGTAGAGACGGGGTTTTGCCATGTTGGCCAGGTTGGTCCCCAACCCCTGACCTCAGATGTTCTGCCCACCTTGGCCTCCCAAAGTGCTAGGGTTACAGGTGTGAGCCACCTCGCCGGCTCCAACATTTCTTTGAACAGTTTTATTGCTGTGCGTGGTGGCTCACTCCTGTAATCCTAGCGCTTTGGGAGACCAAGGTGGGCAGATCACTTGAGGTCAAGAGTTCGAGCCTGGCCAACATGGCAAAATCCTGTCTCCACTAAAAATACAAAAATAAGCCATGCATGGTGGCACATGCTTGTAGTCCCAGCTACTCAGGAGGCTGAGGCAGGAGGATCTCCTGAACCTGGGAGGTGGAGGTTGCAGTGAGCTGAGATGGTGCCATTGCACTCTAGCCTGAGTGACAGAGCGAGACTCTGTCTCAAAAACAAAACAAAACATAACAACAGCAACAAAACAAAAAACAAGAAACTGCAAAACTACTTTCCAAAGTGGTTGTACCAGGCCAGACATGGTGACTCACGTATAACCCCAGCACTTTAGGAGGCCAAGGCGGGAAGATCCCTTGAGCTCAGGAGTTTGAGACCAGCCTGGGCAACATTGTGAGACCCTCTCTGTAAAAAACAAAACAAAACAAACAAAAACAACAAAATGCTTGTACCATTTTTTAGTTTTTTTCATTCTTGTAAGCAACATGTGAACACTCCAGTTTTCCAGTTTCTTTACCTACTTGACAACATTTGAGTCTGGTCGCATTTTAAACTTTAGCCCCTGTAGTCCCAGCTATTTTGTTTTTGAGACAGGATCTCACTCTGTCACCCAGGTTGGAGTGCAGTGGCGCCATCTTGGCTCACTACAACCTCCACCTCCTGGGTTCAAGCAATTTGTCTGCCTCAGCCTCCTGAGTAGCTGGGACTACAGGCATGTGCCACCACGCCCGGCTAATTTTTGTATCTTTAGTAGAGACGAGGTTTCACCATATTGGCCAGGCTGGTCCTGGACTCCTGCCACCTCGGCCTCCCAAAGTGCTGGGATTACAGGTGTGAGCTACCATGCCTGGCCAACTTTAGCCATTCTAATAGGTGTGTTGTACCATTTCATTGTAGTTTGAATTTGCATTTATTTATTTATCATTTATTTATTTTTCCGAGACAGAGTTTCACTCTTGTTGCCCAGGCTGGAGTGCAATGGCAAAATCTCAGCTCAGTGCAACCTCTGCATCCCAGGTTCACACAAGTCTCCTACCTCAGCCTCCCAAGTAGCTGGGATTACAGGAATATGCCACCATGCCTGGCTAATTTTTTTTGTGTTTAGTAGAGACGGGGTTTCCCCAGGTTGATCAGGCTGATCTCGGACTCCTGACCTCAGGTGATCCACCGCCTCGGCCTCCCAAAATGCTTGGATTATAGGTGTGAGCCACCGTGCCCGGACTGAATTTACATTTAATTAATAACTAATGCCGTTGAATATCTTTTTCTATGCTTATTTGCCATTTGATATTTTGTTTTGCTTTATTTTTAGCAAACAACTCTGCTAATTTATTTGCCATTTGTAGATGTTCTCTGATGAACTGTCTGTTTAAAAGTTTTGCCCATTTTAGAAGTTGGGTTTTTAAAAAATTTGGGGGACATTGAAGGTTCTTTATATACTGTATACAAGTCTTTTATGAAATATGTGATTTGCAAATATTTTCTTTCAGTCTGTGGCTTGTCTTTCTTTTTTTTTTGAGACGGCGTCTGGCTCTGTGGCGCTTGCTTGTTTGCCCCCGGCGGAACTCAGCTCACTGCAAGCTCCGCCTCCCGGGTTCACGCCATTCTCCTGCCTCAGCCTCCCGAGTAGCTGGGACTACAGGCGCCCACCACCTTGCCCAGCTAGTTTTTTGTATTTTTTTAGTAGAGACGGGGTTTCACTGTGTTAGCCAGGATGATCTCGATCTCCTGACCTCGTGATCCACCCGTCCCGGCTTCCCAAAGTGCTGGGATTACAGGCTTGAGCCACCGCCCCCGGCCGCTGTGGTTTGTCTTTCTGATCATTTGTCTTTTGAATAGCGGAAGTTCTTCATTTCAATGATGCCCAATTTATCAATTTTTTGTTTTATGGATTGTACTTTTGGTATCTTATCTAACGAGAACTGTCTAGCCTAAGGTCACAAAGATTTTCTCCTATGTTTTCTTCTAGAAGTTTTATAGTTTCATGTTTTACATTTAGGCCTATGATCCATTTTGAGTTAACTTTTGCATCAAGTGTGAGGTAGGGGTCAAGATTCTTTGTTGTTGTTGTTGTTTTGAGACAGGGTCTTGCTCTGTCATCCAGGCTGGAGTGCAGTGGCACAAACATGGCTCGCTGCAGCCTCAACCTCTAGGGCTAAACAATCCTCCCATCTCAGCCTCCCCAGTAGTTGGGAGTACAAGCATGCGCCACTACACCTGGCTTTTTTTTTTTTTTTAAGTATAAATGAGGTCTCACCATCTTGCCCAGGCTGGTCTTGAACTCCTGAGTTCAAGCAATCCTTCTGCCTCAGCCTCCCAAAGTGCTGGGATTACAGGCATGAGCCACTGCACCTGGCTCCATTTTGGTGTCATAAGGATGTCTGATTGTTTCAGTACCAATTGTAAAAGGGACTATTCTTTCCTCATTGAATTGCCTTTGTACCTTCGTTTAAAAAAAAAATGAATTAGCCCCATAGGTGTAGGTCTATTTCTGGACTCTCTATACTGTTCCATTGACATATGTACCTATCTTTTCACCAACACCATACTGTCTTGATTACTGTAGCTTTACAGTAAATCTTAAAATCAGGTGGTGTAAGTCCTTCAACTTTGTTCTTCTTTTTCAAAATTGTTTTGGCTATTCAAATTCCTTTGTCTTAGCAAATAAATTTTAGAATTATCTTGTTGATATCTAAAAAAAATAAAATCTAGGCCGGGTGTGGTGGCTCATGCCTGTAATCCCAGCACTTTGGGAGGCTGAGGCAGGTGGATCACCTGAGGTCAGGAGTTCGAGACCAGCTTGGCCAACCAACATGGTGAAACCCCATCTCTACCACAAATATAAAAATTAGCAGGTCATGGTGGGGTGAGCCTGTAATCCCAGCTACCTCGGAGGCTGAGGCAGGAGAATCGCTTGAACCTGGGAGGCGGAGGTTGCAGTGAGTCGAGATCACACCACTTCACTCCAGTCTGGGTGACAAGAGCGAGATTCATTCTCTAAAATAAATAAATAAATAAATATCTATTGGGAATTTGATTGAAATCATGAATCTATAGACCAATTTGGAGAAAATCGACGTCTTAACAATAGTGTGTCTTCCAATCTATTAACATTATACATCGCTCTATTAATTTTGGTCTTTAATTTCTGACCCAGTGTTTTATAGTTTTTAGCATACAGATCCTGCACATATTTTGTTGGATGTATACCTAAATATTTCATGGCTTTTGGCGTTGTTGTAAATGATACGTTTTAACATTTTGATCTTCAATTGTTTATTACCGATGTATCGAAATTAATTGTTTTGTTTTTGGTTTTGAGACAGAGTCTTACTCTGTCACCCAGCCTGGAGTGCAGTAGTACAAACACAGCTCACTACAGCCTCAACCTCCCTGGCTCAAGCAATCTTCCCATCTCAGCTTCCAGAGTGACTGGGACTACAGCCCCGTGTCACCATGCAATGGTTAGTTTTTTATTTTTCAGTAGAGACAGGGTCTCACTGTATTGCCCAGGCTGGTCTCAAACTCACGGGCTCAAGCAATTATCCTGCTTGAGCCTCCTAAAAACGCCAGGATTACAGGCATGAGCCACCACACCCAGCCTAATTGCTTTTTAGATTGAACTTCTCTCCCTAAACCTTGCTAAACTCACTTATTAGTTCTAGTAGCCTGTTTGGGTCGATTTCCTGAATTTGTTTCTTTTTCTTTGAGATGCAGTTTCGCTCTTGTTGCCGAAGCTGGAGTGCAGTGGTGCCATCTCGGCTCACTGTAGCCTCTCGGGTTTAAGCGATTCTCCTGCCTCTGCTTCCCGGAGTAGCTGGGACTACAGGCGCCTGCCACCACACCCGGCTAACTTTTGTATTTTTAGTAGAGATGGGCTTTCACCATGTTAGCCAGGCTGGTCTCGAACCCCTGACCTCAAACTATCTGCCCGCTTTGGTCTCCCAAAGTGCTGGGATTACAAGAGCGAGCCACCTCACCCAGTCCCTTTCTTTTTTTTTTTTTTTTTTTTTTTGACACAGGTCTCACTGTTGCCCAGGCTGGAGTGCAGTGACATGGACACAGCTCATTGCAGCCTTGGCATCCTGGGCTCAGGAAATCCCCCCCACCTCATCCTCCTGAGTAGCTGGGAGCACAGAAGCATCCTCCAGTGTAGCTGGGAGCACAGGTGCATGCCACCATGCTCAGCTAATTTTTAAAATTTCTGTAGCAATAAAATCTCACCATGTTTTCTAGTCTGGTCTCAAACTCCTGGGCTCAAGAGATCTTTCGCCTCGGTCTCCTAAAGTGCTAGGATTACAGATGTGAGTCACCACGCCTGGCCTGCAAAGACTATTGGCTTCTGCTCTGCTTTATGAGTTGCTACTCTGCCATCCAATTTGTGCCTTCTAGGATTTTTTGTTTGTTTGTTGGAGACAGAGTCTCGCTCTGTTGCCCAGGCTAGAGTGCAGTGGTGCAATCTCAGCTCACTGCAATCTCTGCCTCCCAGGTTCAAGCAATTCTCCAGCCTCAGCTTCCTGCGTAGCTGGGATTATAGGCGCCTGCCACTTGCCCAGGTAACTTTTATACTTTTAACAGAGATGGAGTTTCACCATGTTGGTCAGGCTGGTCTCGAACTCCCAACCTCAAGTGATCCACTCGCCTTGGCCTCCCAAAGTGCTGGGATTACAGGCATGAGCCACTGCACCCAGCATAGAAATTTTTTTTAAATGATGTTTTTTTCATAGAGATGAGGGTCTTACCATGTTGCCCAGGCTGATCTTGAATTCCCGAGCTCAAGTGATCCTCCTGCCTTGGCATCCAAAAGTGCTGGGATTATAGGTGTGAGCCACGTATCTGGCCTAGAAATGTATTAGTACTTGTCAGCTGTTGTTCTCCCTCCTATGTACTTTAATACTGTAGTTGTTTGTTTGTTTGTTTGAAATGGAGTCGCCCTGTGTCCCAGGCTGGAGTGTGGTGGCCCAATCTCAGCTCACTGCAACCTCGGCCTCCCTGGTTCAATCAATTCTCCTGCCTCAGCCTCCTGAATAGCTGGGATTATAGGCGTGCACCACCATGCTCAACTAACTTTTGTATATTTTTTGTAGAGACGGGGTTTCACCACGTTGGCGAGGCTGGTTTCAAACTCCTGACCTCAAGTGATCAGCCTGCCTTGGCCTCCCAAAGTCCTGGCCGTAGCTTTTAAACCTTTAATATTTTTACTTTCATTTTTAATGTTTTGTTTTCCTCTCATCCCTGTGATTGCCTGGAGATACTTTCTTTGTAATGAGGTCTTTAAACAGAAGAGTTACTCACATATATTTAACTGGCTATTATAAATAGGATCAATTCTGATCATATGATATGGTCTAATTTTCTACCTTAGGCCTCTAGGTGGTCTCTCAAATCTACCCTCCGATAGTCTGAGAACGTTCATTTGTGCCTTGATTGCAGCAAGTAATGGTGGTGGCTGACAGGTGCTTCAGGCAGGGTTATGCCTGTGAATACAAAGCTCACCGGCTTGTGGGAAAAACTCAGCCAAAGAAACTCTTGGGAGATTGGGAATATCCCCTTCAGATCGACCAGCCCCAGCTATTGTATTTTGATTTTATTTTGTGTATAATCTGGGAGACTTTTCACTTCGGATTGTGAGAAACTTGTTCAAGCATGACATTTGTCAAAAACTGGCTGTATATTAAATGCCAGGAAGCATACAGAAATGATTATTAAATAATTCATGCAACACTTGTATTGATAGCCAGGTGTGGTGGTGTGCACCTGTAATCACAGCTACTTGGGAGGCTGAGGTGGGAGGATCGCTTTAGCCCAGGAGGTGGAGGTTGCAGACAGCCAACGTCATGCCTCTGTACTCCAGCCTGGCCAACAGAGCCAGCCCCTTTTTCAAAACAAACAAACAAATAAACAAACACACACGCACACGTACTGAGCACTTACTATGAGCCAGCTCCTGCTGGACTGGGTGTTACAAGATTCAGAGGTCATTTCTGGTGTACTTAGCACAACAGTCTCAGTCCTAGTAGACATATATTAGATGCTTAGTGAATGTAGACCAAAACAAATTATGTGTGAATGAATTGACCACATTCTGAGGCTAAAAAGATGAAAACAATGTCATGTTTTGAACATTTCTTCTCTTCGAGCTTCTGCTTACATATTTATTCCATAATGCCTGCCTACTAAATAGCTTGTACGTGCTAAACCCCACTATCTTAAATTACTACTCTCATTCTCCTGACTACCAGGCCCCAGGGTGGAATAGTACAAAAAGTATCATTCATTTTCCAGTTCCCAGACTTCATTCCTACCTAGATTTTCCCATTCAGAATTTCAGACGGGTCTGGGGACACATTGGGGTTGGATTATTCATTCTGGGAAGGCAGGAGGTCATCTGGCCTTAGGGATTACAGTTTCTCATTTCATGTATTGGATAGAAATCTTATGATTGTCTGAAACAAAAATTATCACTGATTGACATAAACCAAAAAAGGGATCAGGGCTGGGTGTGGTGGCTCACAGCTATAATCCCAGTACTTTGGGAGGGCAAGGCAGGTGGATCACTTGAGGTCAGGAGTTCAAGACCAGCCTGGCCAACATAGCAAAACACCATCTCTACTTTAAAAAAAAAAAAAAAAAAGGCCAGGCATGGTGGCTCAAGCCTGTAGTCCCAACACTTTGGGAGGCCCAGACGGGCGGATCATGAGGTCAGGAGTTCGAGACCATTCTGGCAAACAGGGTGAAACCCCATCTCTACTAAAAAAAAATACAAAAAACTAGCCGGGTGAAGTGGTAGGTGCCTGTAGTCCCAGCTACTCGGGAGGCTGAGGCAGGAGCATGGCGGTAACCCGGGAGGCGGAGCTTGCAGTGAGCTGAGATCCGGCCACTGCACTCCAGCCTGGGCGACAGAGTGAGACTCCATCTCAAAAAAAAAAAAAAAAATTAGCTGGGCGTGGTGGCGGCCGCCTGTAATCCCAGCTACTCGGGAGGCTGAGGCAGGAGAATCCTTTGAATCTGGGAGGTGGAGGTTACAGTGAGTCGAGATCACACCACTGCACTCAAGCCTGGGTGACAGAGTGAGACTCCGTCTCAACAACAACAACAACAAAAAGGGATCTGTCTTACACCAATGTTCATGGCGGCATTATTCACATTTGCTAAAAGGTAGAAATAATTCAAATGTCCATCGACAGATGAACAGATAAATAAAATGTGGCATATAGATACAATGGAATGTTATTTGGCCTTAAGGAATGAAATTCTGATATACAGTATAACGTGGGTGAATCTTGAAAACATTATGCTAAATAAATTAAGCCAGACACAATAAAACAAGTATTGCATGATTCCACTTATACGAAGTACCTAGAGTAGTCCAATTCATAGGGACAGAAAGTAGAATGGAGGTTACCAGGCACTGGGAGGAGGGAGGAAATGGTAAGTCATTGTTTCATGGTACAGAGTTCCTGTTTGTGATGATGAAAAATTCTGGAGATGGATGATGGTGATGGTTGCATAACAATGCCAATGAATTGTACACTTAAAAATGGTTACGATGATACATTTTATGTTGTTGTTATTATGATGATTATTATTGAGATAGAGTCTTGCTCTGTTGCCCAGGCTTCCTGGATTCTAGCGATTCTCCTGCCTCAGCCTCCTGAGTAGCTGGGACTACAGGTGCCCACTACTATGCCTAGTTGATTTTTTTTTTTTTTTTTTTTTTTGAGACGGCGTCTCACTCTGTCACCCAGGCTGGAGTGCAATGGCGCAATCTCGGCTCACTGCAATCTTGGCTCACTGCAACCTCGGCCTCCCCGGTTGAAGCGATTCTCCTGCCTCAGCCTCCCAAGTAGCTGGGATTACAGGCACCTACCACCATGACCAGCTAATTTTTGTATTTTTAGTAGAGACGGGGTTTCACCACATTGGCCAGGCTGGTCTCGAAT
Organism: Papio anubis; assembly: GCF_008728515.1. Classification (NCBI taxonomy): domain Eukaryota; kingdom Metazoa; phylum Chordata; class Mammalia; order Primates; family Cercopithecidae; genus Papio; species Papio anubis. Next base: position 100,188,733 of record NC_044988.1, on the reverse strand, counting down.
TCCTGACCTTGTGATCCACCTGCCTTGGCCTCCCAAAGTGCTGAGATTACAGGCGTGAACCACCTCACCAGCAGATTTTTTTTTTTTTTTTTGAGACGGAGTTTCACTTTTGTTGCCCAGGCTGGAGTGCAATGGCATGATCTCGGGTCACTGCAACCTCCACCTCCTGGATTCAAGCAATTCTCCTGCCTCAGCTTCCCAAGTAGCTGGGATTTCATGTGTGTGCCACCATGCCCAGCTAATTTTGTATTTTTAGTAGAGATAGGGCTTTACCATGTTGGCCAGACTGGTCTCGAGCTCCTGACCTCATGTGATCCACCTGCCTTGGCCACCCAAAGTACTGGGATTACAGGCATGAACCACTGCACTTGGCCCATTTTATGTTATCTATATTTTATCACAATGAAAAATGTATTCACCCAAGGAAATAAAACTTTGGCTGGGTGCAGTGGCTCATGCCTGTAATCCCAGCACTCTAGGAACCTGAGGTGGGAGGATCACTTGAGTCCAGGAGTTTGAGAATGGCCTGGGCAACATAGTGAGACTCTATCCCTTAAAAAATTTTTTAAAAAGTAGCCGGGTGTGGTAGTGCACACTTGTAGTCCCAGCCACTCCAGAGGCTGAGGTGGGGGGATTGCTTGAGCCCAGGAGATGGAGGCTAGGGTGAACCATGATCACTCTGGGCAACAGAGCAAGACACTTTCTCAAAATAAATAAAAGAGAATTTTGAGGAGTGGAAAGAAGGCTGGGGATATGCTGCAGTGATGCTGGGGAAGCTTGCGAAATGCATACCACAGACGGTCTGAGGTTGGTGCATGGGAAAGGCTGGCCAGTCAGGAAGTGCTCTCTTCAGCTCTCTCCTTGGTAAATCTCAGTGCCTCCTTTTTTTTTTTTGAGACGAGGTCATGCCCTGTCACCCAATCTGGAGTGCAGTGGCATGATCTCAGCTCACTGCAACCTTCACCTCCCAGGTTCAAGCTATCCTCCCACCTCAGCTTCCTGAGTAGCTGGGACTACAACCATGCCCCAGCAAGACTTGCTAATTTTTGTATGTTTAGTAGACTTGGGGTTTCACCATGTTGGCCAGGCTGGTCTCGAACTCCTGACCTCAAGTGATCTGCCCACCTTGGCCTCCCAAAGTGCTGGGATTACAGGCTTGAGCCATGGTGCCCAGCCTTGTGTGCCTCTTTTGGCCTCATCCTTCTTTCCTGTGGCCAACCTGCTATTTTTGTTCCTCAGCCTGGATGATGGAATATTGGAGCAAACAGCCCTGCTTAGCCTCAGATGAACTTAGGAGTTTACATGACTTCATTTTCAGCCACTGAAGAGAAACTGACTTTGCTATCTCAGTTCTAGAATCCCAGGGCAAGATTGTAATTGGCTCAGAAAGATCAGGTATCATCCCTAAACCAATCAAGAGTGGCGAAGGTTGGAGCCCCATCAACCATGAAGTTGGAGTGGAAGGGCGGAACCATTCTCTCCAAATTCACTGTGTTGATGCAGTGTTTACCCAGCAGACAGAACGGTCCGTGTCTATGACAGAGTTACACAAAGAGAAAGGATTGGACTCATATTTGTTCATTTTCCTTTTGAGGTGTGGAATTACTCTCTCTCTCATCCTTTTGTCCTTTCCATCATCTTTGTGAGGCAAAGTAGGTGAACATCAGATTCATTTAATACAAAGAAAGTCAGGCACAGTGAAGTCAAGTGACGCATCCAGAATCCTGGTAGAAATTATTATTATTATTATTACTATTATTATTTTGAGACGGAGCCTTGAATTAGTCAAGCTGGAGTACGGTGGTGTGATCTCAGCTCACTGCAACCTCTGCCTCCTGGGTTCAAACAATTCTTGTGCCTCATCCTCCCAAGAAGCTGGGAATACAGGTTTGTACCTCCATGCCCTCCCAGCTAATTTTTGTATTTTTGGACGGGGTTTCTCCATGTTGGCTCAGCAGGTCTCAAACTCCTGGCCTCAAACAATCTGTCCACTTTGGGCTCCCAAAGTGCTGGGATTACAAGTGTGAGCCTCTGTGCTTGGCTTATTTATTTATCTTTTTAAGACAGGTCTCACTCTGTCACCCAGGCTGGAGTGCAGTGGGGTGATCATGGCTCACTGTAGCCTTGACCTCCTGGACTCAAGTGATCCTTCCACCTCAGCCTCCTGCCTTGGCCTTCCCACATGCTGGGATTACAGATGTGAGCCACCGTACCTGGCCCACCCAGAGAGAGAGAGAGAGAGAGAGAGACAGAGAGAGACAGATAGACAGAGATGTCAGCATTACTCACAATGGCTCAGGCACACTGAGGAACTTGCCATAGTCATGTAGCTTTCTCTTACATGGAAGGCTGCCCTTAACAATATCATATTAGTTTTCTATTGTTGCATAACAACCACAAATTTAGCAGCTTAAAACCACACAAGTATATTATCTCACAGTTCTGTAGGTCATAAGTGATGCCAGAGTGTAGCTGGACTCTCTTCTTGGGGGCTCATAAGGCTGAAATAAATGTGTTTCTGGGGTTGAGGTTCCATCTGAGGCTTGGGGTCCAAGCTTATGTGCTTTTTTTTCGGCAGAATTCCTTTCTTGCAGCTGTAGAATTTATGGGAGCGGCAGGAGTGAATACTTCTCTCTGACACTCCACCTTCTCTTAAAGACTCACCTGATTAGGTCAGGTCCATCCAGAAGAATCTTTCTTTTGATGGAGTAAAAAATCAACTGATGCCAGGCGTGGTGGCTCACCCCTGTAATTCCAGCACTTTGGGAGGCCGAGACGGGCGGATCACGAGGTCAGGAGATCGAGACCATCCTGACTAACACGGTGAAACCCCGTCTCTACTAAAATACAAAAAAAACTAGCCAGGCGTGGTGGTGGGCGCCTGTAGTCCCAGCTACTCGGGAGGCTGAGGCAGGAGAATGGCATGAACCCGGGAGGTGGAGCTTGCAGTGAGCCGAGATCCCGCCCCTGCACTCCAGCCTCGGAGACAGAGCGAGACTCCGCCTCAAAAAAAAAAAAAAAAAAAAAATCAACTGATTAGTAACCTAACTGCAGCAGCAAGATCCCATAATATTTACAGATCTCACCTACACTCTAGGTGAGAGGGTTATACAGGGCATGTACACAAGGGGACAGGAACCCAGGGGCCATCTTAGAATTCTGCCTACCACAGGGACCAACAAAAGTTTCTCTCCCGAATCGCTTGAACCCGGGAGGTGGAGGTTGCAGTGAGATGAGACTGCACAATTGCACTCCACCCTGGGTGACAAGAGCGAAACTCCGTCTCAAAAAAAAGTTTATCTTTCATGTGATGTGTTAGATTGGTGGGGCTTGGGGAAGTATGTAGGGTAAGCAACCATTCAGGAATGAAGAGATTCCTGGAGTGTGGAGCTTTTCAGTGCTAAACCAGGAAAGTCCTGAGAAAATTGGGATGAGTTAGTCAAGCAAGGAGTAGAAAAAATCAGACCCAGCCAGGTGTGGTGGCTCACGCCTGTAATCCCAGCACTTTGGGATGCCGAGGCAGGCAGATCACCTGAGGTTGGGAGTTTGAGACCAGCCTGACCAACATGGTGAAACTCTGTCTCTACTAAAAATAAAAAAAATAAAAAAAATTTAAAAAAAAATTATCTAGGTGTGGTGCCGCAGGCCTGTAATCCCAGCTACTCAGGAGGCTAAGGTAGGAGAATCGCTTGAACCCAGGAGGAGGAGGTTGCAGTGAGCCAAGATCACGCCATTGCACTCCAGCCTGGGCAACAAGAGTAAAACTCTGTCTCAAAAAAAAAAAAAAAAAAAAAAAAATTAGCCGGGTGTGGTGGTTCATGCCTGTAATCCCAGCTACTTAAAAGGTTGAGGCAGAAGAATTGCTTGAACCCAGGAGGCAGAGGTTGCTGTGAGCTGAGATCGTGCCACCGCACTCCAGCCTGGACAACAAGAGCGAAATTCCGTCTCAAAAAAAAACAAAAACAAAAACAAAAAAAAACTGCGGGTGGATCACAAGGTCAGGAGTTTGAGACCAGCCTGACCAACATGGTGAAACCCTGTCTGCACTAAAAATACAAAAATTAGCTGGGCTTGGTGGCGCTTGCCTGTAATCCCAGCTATTCAGGAGGCTGAGGCAGGAGAATTGCTTGAATCCAGGCGGCGGAGGTTGCAGTGAGCCGAGATTGCACCATGGCACCTCCAGCCTGGGTGACAGAGAGAGACTCTGTCTCAAAAAAAAAAAAAAAAAAAAAAAAAGACTACTTAGGGATTGTTGCACTAAACTTCCGTCCATCCATTCATTCAACAAAGGCCCTTCCTGTGAATGAATTATTAAGGCAAGGGCCTAGAAACGGCCCTTGCCTTCAATAATCCATCCCCCAGAGGGGGAGATGCTATCTGGGAAAAGATAGCTCAGAAGAGGGCTGCAAGTAAAACCCAGGGGCAAGCTGCGAAGGATACAAGATAATAAGCAAGCCATAAAGAAGCCCGCTGCAGGAGTCTACTACTGGAAAGCAACAAGAGTTAGCAGATAAAAACAGACTGGGGTAAGCCGGGTGCAGTGGCACATGCCTGTAATCCCAGCACTTTGGGAGGCTGAGGAGGGAGGATCCTTTGAGCCCAGGAGTTCCAGACCAGACTGAGCAACATAATTAAACTTCATCTCTACAAAACATTTAAAAAATTAGGCTGGGCATGGTGGCTCATGCCTATAATCCCAGCACTTTGGGAGGCCGAGGCAGACGGATCACCTGAGGTCGGGAGTTCGAGACCAGCCTGACCAACGCGGTGAAACCCTGTCTCTACTAAAAATACAAAATTAGCCGGGGGTGGTGGCGCATGCCTGTAATCCCAGCTACTCTGGAGGCTGAGGGAGGAGAATCGCTTGAACCTAGGAAGCAGAGGTTGTGGTGAGCCAAGGTCATGCCACTGAACTCCAGCCTGGGCAACAAGAGTGAAACTCACTGTAAAAAAATAAAAAATTGCCAGGTGTGGTGGCGCATGCCTGTAGTCTCAGCTACTGGGAAGGCTGAGGTGGAAGGATCGCTTGGGGCTGGGAGGTTGAGCAGTGAGCCATGATTGTGTCACTGCACTCCAGCCTGGGTGACAGACCAAGACCTTGTCTCAAAAAAGAAAAAGAGAAAAAAAAAAAGACTGGAGTGACTGGGGGGGCAGTGGTACAAGAAATGCCTATCGCCCTGAATTCACTGGGGCTGGGGGTCTCATTGGTAGTTAGGAAAGAGAAGGCCATGCTAATGGTTCTAGAACAGTGACTGTCCAAACACAGGCCACAGACTCTATTTGTTACCCAGAGGTTATGGGATTTCTTTTCTTTCTTTTTTTTTTTTTAAGATGGGGTCAGGAGTTCAAGACCAGCCTGACCAACATGGAGAAATCCCGTCTTTACTAAAAATACAAAAATTAGCTGGGCATGGTGGTGCATGCCTGTAATCCCAGCTACTTGGGAGGCTGAGGCACGAGGATCTCTTGAACCCGGGAGGCGGAGGTTGAAGTGAACCTAGATCACGCCACTACACTCCAGCCTGGGCAATGGAGTGAGACTCTGTCTCAAAAAAAAAAAAAAAAATTTTTATTTTTAATCACATAAATAATGCACAAAATATTACTAGTTCTTAAAAAACCACACATTTTAAACATGGTAAGTAAGACTAAAGTCTCCTGTGACTGTCTGTTTTACATGCTCTCTAATCCCCACCTCCGTTCCCGGCTCTCCAGAGGTAATCTCTGTTATCATTTTGTGGCAGCTGCCTCGGGCACTTTTCTACGTATTTGCATGCATATATACTTATCCTTTGAAATAAACAGTGTGGTTGTGTGCATTTGATTTGTTTTCACACAAAGGGATCAGACCGATCATATCATTCTACACCTTGGTTTTTTTACTCAATAACACATCTTGCAATTTACCAATGCCAGCAGGAAAAGAAGGAGAGAAGGGCCTCAGATCTGGAAGCTGAACGGACAAACCTCAGGAGCGAAGGCCCGCATTGGGTAAACTACTGGCCACTGTCTTCAGGGCACCCCCTTGTGCTCTCCAGAGGCTTATCTGGTTTATCTCTCCTTTTTTTCTTTCCTTTTTTTTTTTTTTCCACCTTTGCCACTTCTTCCAGGATAGTTTATCTTGGCAAACAAACCACTCAGGCAATTCACCCGCTTTGGCCTCCCAAAGTGCTAGCACTACAGGCGTGAGCCACTGTGCCTAGCCTAAACATCTATTTTTAAAAAGAGCTTAGTCTTCAGTTCATAATGAAGATACGAAAGCTGGGTGAAAGTAGCTGAGCCTTGAACACCATGGGTTGAACTGCGCAGGTCTGCATGTATGTGGAGTCTCTTTCACCTCTGCCACCCAGGAGACAACCAGAGCAACCCCTCCCTTGCTCCCTTCCTCCTTAACCTACTCAACATGAAGACAAGGATAAAGACCTTTATGATGATCCCATTCCATTTAATGAACAGTAAATATATTTTCTCCTCCTCATAATTTTCTTTCTCTTTTTTTGAGATAGGGTCTTGCTCTGTCACCCAGGCTAGAGTGCAGTGGCCCAATCACGGCTCACTGCAACCTCCACCTTCCAGGCTCAAGTGGTTCATCCTCCTGCCTCAGTCTCCCGAGTAGCTGGGACTACAGGCTTGCACCACCACACTAATTTTTGTATTTTTTGTAGAGATGGGGTTTCACCATGTTGCCCAGTGTGGTCTTGAACTCCTGGGCTCAAGCAATCCACCTACCTCAGACTCCCAAAGGGCTGGGATTACAGGCGTGAGCCACTGTGCCCAGACGATTTTATTCTTTTTTTCCTTCCTTCTTTCTTCCCTTCCTTCCTTCTTTCCTTCCTTCCTTCCTTTTTTTTTGAGACAGAGTTTCACTCTGTCGCCCAGGCTGGAGCACAATGGCACCCTCTTTGCTCACTGCAACCTCCGCCTCCCTGGTTCAAATGATTCTCCTGCCTCAGCCTCCTGAGTAGCTGAGATGACAGGTCTGCACCACCAAGCCCGGCTAATTTTTGTATTTTTTAGTAGAGACGGAGTTTCACCATGTTGGCCAGGCTGGTCTCGAACTCCCGGCCTCAGGTGATCTGCCTGCCTCAGCCTCCCAAACTGCTGGGATCACAGGCATGAGCCACCGTGCCTGCCCATGATTTTCTTTTTGAGGTGAAATTTTGCTCTTGTCACCCAGACTGGAGTCCAATGGTACGATCTCAGCTCACTGCAACCTCTGCCTCCTGGGTTCAAGCGATTCTCCTGCCTCACCGTCACGAGTAGCTGGGATTATAGGCACCTGCCACTTTGCCCAGCTAATTTTTTTTTTTTTTTTTTTTTTTTGAGACAGAGTCTCTCTGTGGCCAGGCTGGAGTGCAGTGGCGTGATCCCAGCTCACTGAAACCTCTGACTCCCCAAGTGATTCGTCTCCCAAGTAGCTAGGATTACAGGCATATGCCAACATGTCCAGCTAATTTTTGTATTTTTAGTACAGCCGGGGTTTCACCATGTTAGCCAGGATGAACTCGATCTCCTGACATCGTGATCCACCCGCCTCCGCCTCCCAAAGTGCTGGGATTACAGGCGTGAGCCACAGCGCCTGGCCTAATTTTTGTATTTTTAGTAAAGACGGTGTTTCATCATGCTGGCCAGGCTGGTCTTGAACTCCTGATGTCAGGTGATCCACCCACCTCGGCCTCCCAAAGTGCTGGGATTACAGGTGTGAATCACCGCGCCCATCCCCAGATTATTTTCTTAATAGCATTTTCTTTTTTCTAGCTTAATGTTGCTGTATGAATACGGTATATAGTATGTAGGGGCAGGACTGGGAGCAGTGGCTCATGGTTGTAATCCTAGCACTTTGAGAGGCCAAGGCTGGGGGATCGCTTTAGCTCAGGAGTTTGAGACTCGCTTGGGTGACATAGCGAGACCTTGTCTTTACTTAAAAAAAAAAAAAAAAAAAAAATTAGCCAGGCATGATGGCACACACCTGTAGTCCTAGCTGTTACCAGAAAGGGGTCCTGATCCGGACACCAGGAGAGGGTTCTTGGATCTTGCACAAGAAAGAATTCAGGGCAAGTCCATAGAAAAAAGTGAAAGCAAGTTTGTTAAGAAAGTAAAGGAATTGGCCAGGTGCAGTGGCTCACGCCTGTAATCCCAGCACTTTGGGAGGCCAAGGCGGGTGGATTACCTGAGGTCAGGAGCTTGAGACCAGCCTGGCCAGCATGGTGAAACCCCTGTCTCTACTAAAAATACAAAAATTAGTTGGACGTGGTGCCTGGCGCATGCCTGTAATCCCAGCTACTCGGGAGGCTGAGGCACAAGAATCACTTGAACCCAGGAGGCGGAGGTTGCAGTGAGCTGGGAACATGTCACTGCACGCCAGCCAGAAGTAAAGGAATTAAAGAATGGCTGCTCCAGAGGCAGAGATGCGGCCTGAACTGCTCAGCTACTTACACTTGTTGTTACTTCTTGATCATATGCTAAACAAGGGGTAGAATATTTATGAGTTTTTTTGGGAAAGGGATGGGCAATTCCTAGAACTGAGGGTTCCTGCCCCTTTTAGATCATATAGGGTAACTTCCTGACATTGCCATGGCATTTGTAAACTGTCAAGGTGCTGATGGGAGTGCCTTTTAATATGTTAATGTGTTAACATTAGTGTATAATAAGCAGTGAGGGCCAGGCGGCGGTGACTCACGCCTGTAATCCCAGCACTTGGGGAGGCCGAGGCGGGCGGATCATGAGGCCAGGAGATCGAGACCATCCTGGCTAACACGGTGAAACCCCATCTCTACTAAAAATACAAAAAATTAGCCGGGTGTGGTGGCGGGCGCCTGTAGTCCCAGCTACTCGCCAGGCTGGGGCAGGAGAATGGCGTGAACCTGGGAGGCGAAGCTTGCAGTGAGCTGAGATCATGCCACTGCACTCCAGCCTGGGCGACAGAGCGAGACTCCGTCTCAAAAAAAAAAAAAAGCAGTGAGGAAGACCAGAGGTCACTTTCATGGGCATCTTGGTTTTGGCTGGTTTTGGCCAGTTTCTTTGCCACGGGCTTTTTTTTTTTTCAGGAAGGTGTTTGTGACCTGTATCTTGTGCCGACCTCCTATCTCATCCTCTGACTAAGAATGCCTAACCTCATGGGAATGCAGCCCAGAAGAACTCAACCTCATTTAACCCAGCCCCTATTCAAGATGAGGTTTCTCCAGTTCAAACGCCTCTGACAAATTGACTTTTTGTGTTATCACTTAGGCTTCTGGTCAACAGTAGGCAATTAGTAGTTAAGTTTTGGGGGAGTCAAAGTTATATGTAGATTTTAGACTGCAGGGTGTGGGGCAGTCAGACCCCCCAACCCCAGCGTTGTTCAAGGACCAACTGTATATTGAAGATCAGATAAAGGAAGGATAGAAACTAACATTTGCTGTCTGGGCACAGTGACTCACACCTGTAATCCTAGCACTTTGGGAGGCTGAAGCGGGAGCATCACTTGAGGCTAGGAGTTCGAGACCAGCCTGGCCAACAATGTGAAACCCTGCTTCTACTAGAAATACAAAAAAAATTAGCCAGGTGTGGTGGTGTGTGCCTATAGTCCCAGCTATAGACAGGAGGCAAGAGAATTGCTTGAACCTGGGAGGCAGAGGTTGCACCACTGTGGTCCAGCCTGGGCGACAGAGCGAGACTTCATCTCAATCCCCCACCCAAAAAACTAATATTTGTTGAGTGCCTATCACTTACCCCCCTCATTATTACAAGTAATGATGGTGGCGATGATTAAGTTAGTTAATATTATTGAGCTGGGGGTAGCCTTGGGTTAAATCGTTAATCTATATTATCTAATTTAAGCCTATTACCTTATGAGTTGGGTACTATTAATTATTTCCAGTTTACAGATGAGGATCCTGAGGCTCAAGGCTAGTAAGTTGCAGAGCTGAATTTCACAGCCATGTCTTTGGACTTCATGAGCTCAGCTTTTAACTATAACGTTATGCTATCTGGTGGCATTTCTCCCCAGCAGTGGAGAGGACCTCTAGAACTTTGCTGCCTCTAGACCCTCTTCTCTCTAAGAATGTCAGAAAGTGGCAGAAATTAGGCCAGGCACGGTGGCTCATGCCTATAATCCCAGCACTTTGGGAAGCTGAGGCAGGCAGGTCAACTTGAGGCCAGGAGTTCGAGACCAGCCTGGGTACTATAGTGAAACTCTGTATCCACACACACAAAAAAGCAACAAAAATTGGCCCGGTGTGGTGACATGCCTGTAGTCCCAGCTACTAAGGCTGAGATGAAAGGATCATTTGAACCCAGGAAATCAGAGATGCAATGAGCTATAATCACACCAGTGCACTATAGCTTGGGCCATAGAATGAGATCTTATCTCAAAACAAAACAAGCAAATAAAAAAGGAGGGAGGAAGAAGAGGTGGTACAGAGGAGGTGAAGGGAACAGGGCAGAGGAAACAGGCAGCTGGGGGCACTGTGGGGGGAGCCCCAAAACTCCGAGGGTCCTGGGTGAGGTTGGGAACCTGCCTTGGCTGTTCTGCCTAGGACAGTATTGCTCAGTGGGCCTGGGCCCAGCCCCAGCTCTGCCACTTCGTCACCTTGGGCAAGCCTCTTGTGTTTCTGAGTGACTCGGGTGTCCTCTGTAAAATGGGCATGTCACAGGGCGATACTGTGGAATCCATGTGGGAAGCTCCTAGACCACTCTGGCAAATGGCAAGAGGACGCTCTGGAGCGCCTGTTATGAGAATTGGTATCACCAGCTGGGTGAAGGGCTGGGTCACAAGGACTAAGCCACCAAACTGGAAATATTTCCACTCAGTGACAGAGACCACAGCCCAGGCCAGGCAGCTTCTATCCTCCTCTTCCTGTTGCTGCCTCGGCCTGACCCCTGCCTTCAGGAGGGCACTCCCATCCCAGCTGGGCCAGGTTTTTTGTTTTGTTTTGTTTTGGTTTTTTGTTTTTGAGGCAAGGTCTCACTCTGTCTCCTAGGCTGGAGTGCAGTGGCGTGATCTCGGCTCATAGCACCCTCGACCTTCTGGGCTACAGCAGTCCTCCCGCATCAGCCTCCTTAGTAGCTGGAACTACAGGCGTGCACCACCACACCCAGCTAATATTGTATTTTTTTGTAGCGACAGGGTTTCCCCATGTTGTCCAGGCTGTCCTCAAACTCCTGTGCTCAAGCGATCCTCCCACTCCAGCCTCCCAAAGTACTGGGATTTTAGGCAAGAACCACCATGCTCGGCCTCCACCTGAGGGTTTTCAGAGTAGGTGGAGGTGCTGTGAGGGCAGATCAAACCCTACCAGGGCCCAGACAGGGATCACCGTCCTTCAAGAGAGACAAGAGGGATTCCGCCATGCCTAGTTCTGCTGCACTTTCCCCATCAATGTCACGGAAGTGCCATGGGGGCCAGGCGCGGTGGCTCATGTCTGTAATCCCAGCATTTTGGGAGGCCGAAGCGGGCAGATCACTTGAGGTCAGGAATTAGAGACCAGCCTGGCCAACATGGTGAAACTCCATCTCTACTAAAACTACAAAAATTAGCTGGGCGTGGTGGCACGCGCCTGTAATCCCAGCTACTCGGAGGCTGAGGCAGGAGAATTGCTTGAGCTTGGGAGGTGGAGGTTGCAGTGAGCCTCTGCACTCCAGCCTGGGAGACAGAGCAAGACTCCATCTCTAAATAAATAAATAAATAAATAAATAAATAAACAAACAAACAGAAGTGCCATTGGGCCAAAGGATTCCCTTTGGAAAGCCTTGTGAAGGGGTCCAGGTTGCCGATTCCTGGTGTTTGGTTCTCACTAGGAGGTCAGAGAAGTGTCAGATAATCCAGCACACTTCAGAAATTAAAAAAAAAAAAAAAAAAAAAATAGAATCGGGATCTCGCTACGTTGCCCAGGCTGGTCTTGAACTCCTGGTCTCATGTGATCCTCCAGCCTTGGCTTCCCAAAGCGCTGGTATTACAGGTATGAGCCACTGCACTTTGCCGATCCACCACACTTTACCCCTTTGGAGGCCTCAAAGCTGTGCTTTTAGGGAACATACAGCATTGAGGTGCCAGGCTGGCATGTGAGGGTGACCTTTGAGATGTTCCTGCAGGCATGACTGGTTCAGGAGAGAGAGCAGCAAGCTAAGTGGGAACAGATTTTGTTGCCTAGTTACACTGCTACCTGCTACAGGATGGTTCCTAAATTGGTACTCTGGTTACTATTTTTTTTTGAGACGGAGTCTCACTCTGTCACCCAGGCTGGAGTGCAGTGGCGTCATCTTGGCTCACTGCAACCTCTGCCTCCTGGGTTCAAGCGATTTTCCAGCCTCAGCCTCCAGAGTAGCTGGGATAACAGGCGCCCATCACCACACCTGGCTAATTTTCGTATTTTTATTAGAGACGGGTTTTCGTCATGTTAACCAGGCTGGTCTCAAGCTCCTGACCTCGGGTGATCTGCCTGCCTCGGCCTCTCATAGTGCTGGAACTATAGGCGTGAGCCACCGCACCCAGCTGGTTACTCTTACTAAGTAATAAATTACCCCCAACTTTAGCACCATAAAACAAGCATTCTATCATGCTGACTTTGTGGGTGAGGAATTTGGGAGCGCTTAGCTGGGCGTTTCTGGCAGGGGAGCCTCTCGTGTGTGGGGCTACAATCAGGTAACTGGAGCTGGAATAGCAGGTGTGGGCAGAAGCTGCTGTTGGTGGAGTGTCTGGGACCACCAGGGGCTAAGTGAGCCTCTGTCTGTCTTTATGAATGTCAGATCCTCTTCATGCGGCCTCACCACACAGCAGCCTCAGGGTCTTGGACTGCTCACATGGTGGCTCAAGGCTTCTTCAAGAGAGGTAGTCCGGCCAGCAAGGTAGACACTGCTTGTCTCTTGGACCTTGCTTGGAAAATCACCTCTGCCTTCCTGGATTGGTTGCAACAGACAACAAAAGCCCATTCTGATTCAAAGGGAGGGGACACAGACATCGCTTTTTGATGGCAGGAGAATCAGTCACTTTGTGGGTAAGCCCGTGGGATAGGATGGAGACGCTGTTGCAGTTATTTGAAAATGCAATTGCTCACACCTGCCAAATTCCTAAACAGTAACCTTAACTGCCCTCTGGGTTGCTGTCATCCTCAAGGGAGTGGGCAGCCTGCACAAGAGAGATTTGGGACCCAGGACTGTGACTGAAGCACCATCAATTTTTCGGAGTGAGGTTACTGGACACAAGAGCTGGCTTTAGCTACAATCATGAGGAAATAACTCATAAAAATGGCTAACTTCCGGCTCGGCGCGGTGGCTCACGCCTGTGATCCCAGCACTTTGGACGGCCAAGGTGGGCGAATCACCTGAGGTCAGGAGTTTGAGACCAGCCTGGCCAACATGGTGAAAACCCATCTCTACCAAAAATACAAAAATTAGTGGGACATGGTAGTGCACACCATAGTTCCTGCTACTCCAGAGGCTGAGGTAGGAGAATCGCTTGAACCCAGGAGGTGGAGGTTGCAGTGAGCCAAGATCCCACCACTGAACTCCAGCCTGCTTGGGCGACAGAGCGAGATTCTGTCAAAAAAAAAAAAAAAAAGGCTAATCTCTATGCCAATCACTCAGCTAAAAACACTGCATGCGTACGTCTCAGTTACTCTTCACACTGACGCTGGGAGGCAGGACCATTAGTATCCCCATTTTATAGATAAGGAAACCAAGGCTGGGAGAGGTTAGGGACTTACAGTTAGTGAGTGGCTAAGACAAACACCTGGGTGCAGGCAGTGTGGGTGAGGGGCAGAGAGACCAGGACAGGAGGAGAACCAATCAAGGATGCCCTGCCAGCAGCTGGGGTGGGGGAATTTTTTAAATGGCCACAAATTCCCATGAAGAGGTAGAGTCTACACCCCCTTCCATTGAATCTGGGCTTGTGACAACTTCAGCCAATATAGCAAAGCAAATGTGACAGTGTGTAACTTCCATCCCTGATGAGGTCATAAAAGGCAATGCAGCTTCCTGCCTTGTCCACTGGGGCCCCTGAGCTGCTATATTGGAAGTCTGACTACCGGAGGCCGCCATGCAGTGAGGAAGCCCAAGCTACGTGAAAAGGCCATGTGTAGGCACTTTAGTCACCTGTCCCAGCTGAGCTGAGGCTTCAGACCATCCCAGCTCAGTGCCTGGCATTCAGGGAAAGATGCCACTAGAGGGTTTTTATCTCTAGGCATTGAAGTTGTCCCCCAACCATTCCAGTATTCCCAGCTGGATTCTCAGGCACTGAGGGGCAGAGTCAAGCGCTCCCTTGTGTATGTGGTCTGAATTTCGGATCTGTAAATCTGCAGGCATAATAAAACAGTTGCTACAATAGTCCTTGGAACAGGGTGCAACTAGGGTTCAGTTTTTGCGGGGGCCCTCTGAGCTACTGTGTGGGGCACCCCTAAGAACTGCCCACCTCCTCCCTTTCACTGATTGAGGGCCACTCCTGAGGCACTAATTTGCTGGCATTTTGGGCTGGCCCCTCATGTGGGCCATGCATGCCTGCCCCAGGCAGAGAAGGGAGGGAAGCCCCCAGGCAGACATGGGACCTATCTTGTGGATAACCTCTGGAGGTGGTTAAGTGGATAGGGTTGGGTGAAACAGAGACTGCACAGGGATGAAGTCAGGGTTTGAACCCTGCATCCCCTGCCTCCACGGAGCCCAGTGTTGCCTTTGGACTTCTCTTGGGACAATGAGAGGCCCCAGAAACCCAGATAGGACAGAGGACTCCGGACTCAGGTCAGAGTGATTTTGTGACATCTTTTTTTTTTTTCTTTTCTTTTCTTTTTTTTCTTTTTTTGAGACCAGGTCTTGCCCTGTCACCCAGGCCAGAGTGCAGTGGTGCTGTCTTGGTTCACTGCAACCTCGACTTTCTGGGCTCAAGAAATGCTCCTTCCTCAGCCCCCACCCCCAACACCAAGTAGCTGGGATTACAGGCGCCTGTCACCACAACCAGCTACTTTTCAATTGATTTGATTCTATTTATTTATGTTTTTTGAGACGGAGTCTCACCCTGTTGCCCAGGCTGGAGTGCAATGGCACTATCTTGGCTCACTGCAACCTCCGTCTCCTGGGTTCAAGCAATTCTCCTGCCTCAGCCTCCCAAGTAGCTGGGATTACAGGCATGCGCCACCACACCAGGCTAATGTTTTGTATCTTTAGTAGAGCTGGGGTTTCACCATGTTGGCCAGGATGATCTCTATCTCCTGACCTTGTGATCCACCCGCCTCGGCCTCCCAAAGTGCTGGGATTACAGGCGTGAGCCACCGCGCCAGGCCAAATTTTCATACTTTTTGTAGAGACGGGATTTCACCATGTTGCCCAGGCTGGTCTCGAACTCCTGGGCTTAAGTGATCCACTAGCCTTGGCTTCCCAAAGTTCTGGGATTACAGGCGTGAGCCTTTACACCTGGCCCTGTGACATGTATCAATTCTCAAGGACCAGACGGTCCACCAGCACATCCTGGGGCCTCCCTTTTCCCATCCATGGCCGGTCAGCATCTATTGCAATCCCTGCCTAAGCAGAAAGCAGGAAGCAGACCAAGGTCACATTCCAGGGTATGCTTTGCATATTCGCCCCATGTCTGTCTCGCCAACCAAACCAGAGCCTCCTGGTGGGACAAGAGTGGGGGCTTCCATCCCTGGGGACCCTCCTGGTGCCCAGCTAGCAGGCCTGCCTCTAGCATCTAGCTGGGAATTCTTTGCCTGTCTTGTTCACCTCTGTAGTTGTGACACCTGACTCTCCATAAGGGCTCCGTAAATTCTTTTCAGCAAACTGGGCACGGTGGCTCACACTTGTAATCCCAGCACTTTGAGAGGCCAAGGCGGGTGGATCACCTGAGGTCGGGAGTTCAAGACCAGCCTGCCCAACATGGAGAAACCGTGTCTCTACTAAAAATACAAAGTTAGCTGGGCATGGTGGTGCATACTTGTAATCCCAGCTACTCGGGAGGCTGAGGAAGGAGAATAGCTTGAATCTGGGAGGTGGAGGTTACAGTGAGCCGAGATCATGCCATTGCACTCCAGCCTGGGCAACAAGAGCAAAACTCCATCTCAAAAAAAAAAAAGAAATTCTTTTCAGCAAAGGATGAAATAGGTGCTTGACTTTGTTTCACATGTGAATAAATAAATGTATGAGTAAATAAATGCAGACTTCTCTGAGACAGCCCAGCCCATACAACCTCTCCCTTCTCTCTTGGAGGTCTCCACATTTAATGCCTACAAAGAAGGCAAGTCTATACGTCTATTCTCTGGTTTATCTGAAGTGGCCTTGGCTTTATCTCTGAGCAGGAAGTCACCTCAACAGCAGCGCCTGCTTCTACCCCTGATGAATAATTATAGAAACTCAACAGTTCCCATTTTTATTTCCCTCTGATGCTTTCCAGGTGAAAGTGCTGAAAAAATTTTCCAGTTTTTTTCAAGATGAGTTGTTGTTGTTGTTGTTTTTTTAGATGGAGTCTCGTTCTGTTGCCCAGGCTGAAGTGCAGCGGTGAAATCTCGGCTCACTGCAACCTTCACCTTCTGGGTTCAAGCCATTCTCCTGCCTCAGACTCCCAAGTAGCTGGGATTACAGGCGCCTGCCACCATGCCTGGCTACTTTTTTGTATTTTTAGTAGAGATGGAATTTCACCGTGTTGGCCAGGCTGGTCTCGAACTCCTGACCTCAGGTGATGCTCCCGCCTCAGCCTCCCAAAGTGCTGGGATTACAGGTATGAGTCACTGCACCCAGCTGAACTCTTAAATCTAATTCGGCTAAAGTTTTTCTTTTAACAGTTGCTAAGGTAGTCGGCGTATGCTACGGAACACACTACCCACAGAGACTGAGTCTCTCCAGGGGGCTCAGCACAGTGCTGGGTGCTTTTGAGAGCCCCGGGTAGTGATCTGTCATCAATATTCCTCAGCTCCCTCCCGCTAAACCCCAAGGGTCTGGTACCTGTTGGGTGTTCAGTAAACGCCGGATGCCTCATTGCCCATGTCTGGAGTTGGGGCCAGGGTTCCCATCCCTGAACTTCAGTCTCTAAACACTGGGCTCCTGTTGGTCTCCTGTCATGAAATACTCTGGCTGGTGGCTCTTGGCCTCCGTGGCCTTGCCCTTCACTGTAGCTGCAGCCTCAGCCCCGCCTCCAACCCCAGTGTGAAAAAGACGTTCCGCTGTCCCCGCAGGGATCCTCGGCCTGTGGTGATGTCCCAGACCCTACGTTCAGAGTTTTATGCACGGATCCGAGGAGCCCTCCTAGGATGTGGCTTCAGAGGGCCCGAGAATCCCCTAAGTGCCATCATCTGGACAGTGCTACACTGCCTCCTCTAAGTTTCTGTGCAAGTGGCACCAGTACCACAAAACAATTGCACCTGCTAGACAGCCGTGCCTTCCTAACATTTAGGAGCTCCTTGGGGAAGAGCTGTGTGACTTTGGATGCACACCTTAACCTCTCTAAGCCTGTTTCCTGCTTTACCGATCCTGGGCCCAGCCTGCTGGTTATGGTATACAGCAGGTGCTCAGCCATGGGGTCAGGGCTCTGCCCAACCTTCTTGTGAGTCTTCAGAGCTAAGGAGCTACTTCTGAGATCGTATCTCAGTGGGCAGCGTGGATTCGATCCAGGGAAGCCGTGCCCCACCGAGCCCCGTGCTCTGTGTGGACGCTGGAAGTCATTCGGCTGGGAAATCGCTTGTCCTCAAGCCCAAGCCCACTCACAGAGCTGAGCTACCGTGAGGGAAATTGCCCTAAATGTGAATCCACCTACGAGCCCGCGGAAAGTGATTGTGATGCTCATGAGTGAATTGCGGTAGCCCTTCCGTGCACAATGTTTCAGCTTGTCTGCCTTCCAATCACTCCTAAATAATATGTTTTATTTGGTGTGACTGCTCGCCGGGGCCCTGCTCCACCCGGCACCAGCAGCCAAGGCACGACATTTAAAATCACATCTGCTTTTCATTCATAATGAACAAAATAGGTTTCAGACTACCACAGCCGGCTGCCAGGCACTGAGGAACCGCCCTCTCCAAGATGGCTTTGGGTCACTGAAAGGGCTGTCGCTGAGCCGGCACCAGTGTGAGCCAGAAACCTGTGCCATCTGCCTGAAAGAAGGGATGAACAAGGCTGGGCGCGGTGGCTCACGCCATAATCCCAGCACGTTGGGAGGCCGAGGTGGGCAGATCACCTGAGGTCAGGAGTTCGAGACCAGCCTGGCCAACATGGTGAGAACCCCCCCCACCCATCTCTACTAAAAGCACAAAAATTATCCGGGCATGGTGGCACACACCTGTATTCTCAGCTACTCAGGAGGCTGATGCAGGAGAATGGCTTGAACCCGGGAGGCAGAGTTTGCAGTGAGCCGAGATCACACTACTGCACTCCAACCTGGCCAACAGAGTAAGACTCCACCTCAAAAATAAAAAAAATAAAAATAAAAATAAGAAGGGATGAACACAGTGGCCGGGTGGCTGCACGGCACAGCCTCACAGAGTGGCCCTGGATTCAAATCCTCCCTCCACCACTTCTGGGCAGTTTGACTTTCAGTACGTTGCTCGTCCTTCCTCTTTGTGCCTCATTTCCTCATCTGTGCAAGAGATGGTGACGTCTCTGCCAACCAATGTCTCCCCCAGGCTTCTCCCCAGCAAGAAACCAGTCGGGGGAGTCCTTGGTTTGCCCCCTCTTTATGACATTGACTTCAAATATCAGCTTCTGGCCAGGCACAGTGGCTTACATCCCCGCACTTTGTGGGGCTGAGGCAGGAGCATCACTTGAGCCCAGGAGTTTGAGACCAGCCTGGGCAACACAGCAAAACTTTATCTCTGCATAAAACACAAAATAATTAGTTGGACGTGGTGGAACACACTTGTATTCCCAGCTACTCAGGAGGCTGAAGCAGGAGGATTGCTTGAGTCCAGGAGGTCAAGGCTGCAGTGAGCCATGATCATTGTACTCCAGCTTGGGTGACAGAGTGAGACCCTGTCTCAAATTTTCAAAAATGTCAGCTTCTTAAAAAAAAAAAAATTTTTTTTTGCCAGGCACAGTGGCTCACGCCTGTAATCCCAGCACTTTGGGAGGCTGAGACAGGCTAAGGTCAGGAGTTGAAGACCACCCTGGCCAACATGGTGAAACCCCGTCTCTACTAAAAATACAAAAAATAGCTGGGCATGGTGGTGGGTACCTGTAATCCCAGCTACTAGGGAGGCTGAGGCAGGAGAATCACTTGAACTCAAGAGGCAGAGGTTGCAATAAGCTGAGATTGTACCGCTGCACTCTAGCCTGGTTAGCAGAGAAAGACTCCGTCTCAAAAACAAAACAAAACAAAAAACGGTTGTTTTTTTTTTTCAGTATCTCAGCAATGGCATCAAAAGCCATCTTCTGTAGGTGTATACCTATGTCCATAGCAGTATGACTCACATAGCAAAAAGGTGGAGGCAACCCAGTGTTCACTGATGGATGAATGGATGAATGAAATGTGGTCCATTCATACAGTGGAATAGGATTCGACCTTAAAAAGGAAGGAAATTCTGACACATTGACCTTGAAGACATTATACTAAATGAAATAAGTCACACATAAAATGACAAATTCTGTGACCTCACTCACATGAGGTCTTTGGAGTTATAAAATTTATAGAGATAGTAATGTAATCCCAGCACTTTGGGAGGCCAAGAAAATGCCAGATTGGTTATAGCTTGGTGTTTGTCTTATTTGAACATGGTTTGAAAAGTGGGCCACATTTGATTGGTACAAGTGTACGTTACTGTCTGTTTACAATTCCATTTAGATTATACTTTATGATGTACAGAGAAACCTTTAGATTGAATTTAAAATATGTAAGGAGGCAGCTTTAGGCTAACTTGGTTTAACACAAGTAATCCCACAGTAAGAGCTTGTTTCCTGCTCACATCACAGTCCAGTATGAGAAGTGTCGGGTATGGGATCTGCTCCATGAAGTCATGCATGGACCCAGGGTCTAGAGCATGCAGGATGGTGCAGGATGTTTTAGGAGCCAGGACCAGAAGTGGTGACATCACTTCCTCCTTATCTTTCATTGGCCAGAACTCAGCCACATGGCCCTACCTGCTTGCAAGGGATCCTGGGAAATGCAGTCTAGCTGTGTACCTGGGAGGAAAAGGAGACCTTTTGGTGAAATGCAGCCAGGACTTGCCACTGGTAGGAACCGTTAGTATTTCTTTCTTTTTTTTTTTCCTTTGAGACAGGGCTTCACTCCTATTGCCCTGGCTGGAGTGTGATGGCACGATCTTGGCTCACTGCAACCTCCTCTTCCCAGGACCAAACGATTGATTCTCCTGCCTCAGCCTTCTGAGAAGCTAGGACTATAGATGCGTGCCATCATGACCGGCTAATTTTTGTATTTTTTGTAGAGACAGGGCTTCGCCATGTTGCTCAGGCTGGTCTTGAACTCCTGAGCTCAACTGATCTGCCCACCTCGGCCTCCCAAAGTGCTGGGATTACAGGAATGAGCCACCACATCTGGCCAACCATTAGTATTACAAGTAATGACAAAAGCCAGAATTACTTTTGCACCAACCTAATATTTTGATTTTGTAGGCGAGGAAACTGAGGCTTGTAGAAGTTCAGTGGCCCAGCTGGGAGGGGGTAGTGCTGGAGTTCAGCTTCAGGCTCTCTGACTCCAGAGAGCATGCTCTTAACCACTCAGCTACGCTGCCTCTCTGAAAGTGAGTGCTGAATTGGATAAATAGGTATTGAATGCCCACTGGGGCCCTCATGGGGGCAGCATGTATGTTTTCAGAGTGAGGGCGTCAGATCCAAACTTCCTGGGTTGCATCTTCAACTCTGCCTCTTACCAGCAGTGGGATTTCGGGCAGGTCAGGTGACTGCTCTGTGCCACAGTTTTCCCTTCTGTAAAATGGGGACAATAAAGTACGTATCACACGGGGCTGCTGTGAGAATCCAATGAGTTAATCCATGCAGAGCCCCGGGGGCAGGGCCTGGCAGATGGCAATTGGACCATTCACAGTGTGGTTTTACGGCACATACTGGGGACACAGGAGTGACCCAGCCTGACTCCTCCCAGGTAATGCCACTGGTCAGGCTCCTCCACTCCTAGAGAAGAGTCCTGGCCTTTTCTAAGCCTGTCCCTTCTCTCTCCCAGGGATGGCAGGGGCAGGGGAGGAAAGCAGGGCAACATAGTAAAGCCACTTCTTTCTTTAACCCGGTGTCTGAGGGATTTTGTCCGCGGCTCGTCCTGCTACAATAGGAGACAGCCAAGTCGATCTCACTGGGAGCCCAGCTGGACCAAGGAGGAAGTACATTGAGAAGTAAGGGCCAGTTCTCTACCTTGTCCATGGGAGCCCTCGTTTGGTGATGCCAGCCCCAAGGCAACCGCTTCTCCTTCTGCCTCTGTCCCAATGTGGATGTATTGTCGCTCAGCTCCTCATTTAAACAGCACCTGCTGCCCGAGCGTGTGGCTCAAGCCTGTAATCCCAGCACTTTGGGAGGCTGAAGCAGGCTTGAGGTCAGGAGTTTGAGACCAGCCTGACCAACATGGTGAAACACCGCCTCTACTAAAAATACAAAAATTAGCTGGGCGTGGTGGTGCACGCCTGTAATCCCAGCTACTCAGGAGCCTGAGGCGGGAGAACTGCTGGAACCTGGGAGGCAGAGGTTTCAGTGAGCCGAGATTGCGCCACTACACTCTAGCCTGGGTGACAGAGTGAGACCGTCTCAAATCAAACAAGCAAACAAAAAACATCCAGTGGCTTCTCAGGGGCGAGGCGCTGGCACCTGCCACCTGCCCGCAGCTCCTCCTCCAGTCCTCGGTCCCATTTCCTTGATCCTGCTTTCTGCACACCAGGGTGCTCCATGAGGGCCGTTAGCCAAGGAGAAAGGGCTGAGAAACCAGGAGCTGATGGGCTCGTTTTGTCACTCAACAAACTGGTCAAGGAGGCCCATGAAGGGTAGGCCCTGTCCTGGGCCCCAAAACCCACAGATGAGTAAAGCCAGGCCCAACCCCAGAGATGCTAGAAGGAGTGGGAGAGAGAGTGGGAAGGGGAGCCAGGAATAGGAGGAGAAAGGTGTCTCAGCCCCTCTGCTACTTTCTCTGTAACCAGGGTGTGCATTTAACAAAATTCATTTCATCCCATCTCTTTCCTGCTTGAAATCCCTGCATGGGCAGGGTGTGGTGGCTCACGCCTGTAATCCCAGCACTTTGGGAGGCCGAGGGGGACCTCATGGTCAGGAGTTTGAGACCAGCCTGGCCAACATGGCAAAACCCCGTCTCTACTAAAAATACAATCAATTAGCCGGGTGTGGTGGCAGGTGCCTGTAATCCCAGCTGCTCAGGAGGCTGAGGCAGGAGAATCGTTTGCACCTGGGAGGTGGAGGTTGCAGTGAGCCAAGATTGCGCCACAGCACTCCAGCCTGGCTGGGCAACAGAGCCAGACTCTGTCTCAAAAAAAAAAGAAGAAGAAGAAAAAAGAAATCCCTGCATGAATGTCCTCCTCCACTCTCCACCACCCTGCAGGTAATGTCCCCGATTCTACATACTCCACTGCAACTGCTGCCACTTTCAAACTCCACGCACCCACCTTGCTCAATTACAGCAATTCTCAGAACGTGCTGTTTCATGTCTCCACGTGTGTTCGTTTGCTAGGGCTGCTGTCATAAAGTACACCGGCCAGGGGCTTAAACAGAAGAGCTTTCTTGTCTCGCAGTTCTGAGATCTACAGGATCTGAGATCAAGGCGTCGGCGGAGTTGGTTTCTTCTGAGGGCTGTGAGGGAGAGTCTGTTCCCTGCCTCTCCCCAAGCCCTAAGCTTGTAGTGGTTCGCTGGCCATCTTTGGCATTCCTTGACTTGTGAAGGCATCATCCTGATATCTGCCTTCATCTCCGCACAGTGTTCTGCTTCCGCCTGTGTGTCTGTGTCCAAATCCGCCCCCCACCCCACCTCCTGCCTTTTTTGGAGACAGGATCTCATTCTGTTCCACAGACTGGAGTGCAGTGGCACGATCTTGGCTCACTGCAACCTCTGCTGCCTGGGCTTAAGCGATTCTCGGGCCTCAGCCTCCCAAGTAGCTGGGATTACAGGCATGCGCCACCACGCCTGGCTAATTGTTGTATTTTTTAAGTAGAGACGGCATCCATTTGCTTGTGAAAGCTGGGGCACCACTCCTTGGTGAAGATTTTATCTTCATCTGCTTCTGCAGCTTTAACAAAATACCTCAGACTGGGTAATTTATAAAACATAGAAATGCACTTTCCACGGTTCTGGAGGCTGAGAAGTCCAAGTACTAGTGCTGGCATCTGATGAGGACCACCTTTTTTTTTTTTAATATTTATTTTGCTTAGAGACAGAGTCTCTACACAAGAGACCTGTGTAGAATGTGGACCAGCTGATCTCGAACTCCTGGGCGCAAGTGATCTTCCTGCCTCAGCCTGCTAAGTAGCTGGGACTACGGGCATTTAGTCGGCTGTCTTTGTGCTCAGTTAATTTTTAAGATTTTTTTTTTCTTTTTTTTTTTTTGAGACAGGGTCTCTCTCTGTTACCCAGGCTGGAGTGCCATGGCACAATCATGGCTCACTGTGACCTCCACCTCCTGGGCTCAAGTGATCCTCCTGCCTTGGCCTCCCAAAGTGCTGGAACTACAGGTATGAGCTACTGCACCCGGCTTGGTGAGGGCCTTCTTGCTGCATCCTCACATGGCAGAAGGCAGGAGGACAAAAGGGATGATCCTTCTCTGTCAAGCCCCTTTACAGAAGGGCACCTAATACTGTTCACGAGGGAGGAGCCCTTGTGGCCTCATCACCTCTTAGTGGCCCCACTTGCTGATACTGCCACATTGGCAACACCTCAATCTTGGAGGAGACGCCACGGCAGAGGCCAGGCGTGGTGGCTCACGCTTGTAATCCCAGCACTTTGGGAGGCTGAAGTGGGTGGATCACCTGAGGTCAGTAGTTTGAGACCAGCCTGGCCAACATAGTGAAACCCCGTCTCTACAAAAAATACAAAAATCAGCTAGTAGCTAAGCATGGTGGCAGGTGCCTGCAATCTCAGCTACTCCAGAGGCTGAGGCAAGATAATCACTTGAACTCAGGAGGCGGAGGTTGCAGTGAGCCGAGATCGCACCATTGCACTCAGTCTGGGCAACAAGAGTGAAACTCCGTCTTAAAAAAAGAAAAAGAAAAAAAAAAAAAAACATAGCAGACCTCTCAGTAGCTGGGTTAGAAGCAGCGCTGACCAGCACATCGTCAGATACTCTGCCCCGTCCGCTGGCCTTTTTGTCTCCTGGAGCCCACTAGATTGTCATCTCCTCAGGGGCAAGGATTGTGTCTTACTGACCTCGCTGTGCCCAGCAACTTGGCAGGGCCAGCTCATAGGAGGTGGCCCCGGACTGATGCCCATGGAATGAATGCACTGAAGGCAAGAAAGATGAGGCAAAAGGTAAAACAGCTGAGGCCGGACGCAGTGGCTCACACCTATAATCCCGGCACTTTGGGAGGCCGAGGCGGGAGGATCGTTTGAGTCCAGGAGTTCAAGACCCGCCTGGGCAATAGAGTGAGACCTTGTTGCTACAGAAACAAGTTAAACAATTTTTTTAAAGATGGAAAAGCCAGAGAGAGTGGGGAGGGAGGAAAGTCACTGACGCTTGCCCCTCTGGATCTCGCCTGGCCCGGAACCTCTTTTTGGTGGGGAAATGTGCATGGTTCCCATAGCTCTCCTAGAACCTCAAGACTCTTTGGAGGTCTGGATTTTCCCCAGTGGGTGGTCGATGGGGGCTGGCAGCTTGGGACCAGGAAGAGAGAGGTGGGAGTCCCAGGGGCTCAGGCGGATGGAGGTGGGAGCATGCATGAGGGGGTGCAGTCAGGCAGGATCCAGAAACCAACAACGCCAGACCCAGGCTTCCTCAGGAGCAAACCACAGTCCTTAAACACTCCCCAAACATACTGATGATGTAAATCTAGTTTTAAAATAATAACAATAATGAGAAATAAAAAGAGTGAGCGGATGCGAGAGGGAGGGAAAGGGGGCTCTGCCAGGGCCCCGCCAAGAGGGAAAGCACGTGGAAAAATTGAAATTAGTTGTGACAGCTGAAATTCTCTACTCTACAGTCGACATTTTGACAGGGTACTTAAAAAAATAATAAGAAAAGGGAAAGTGGTTTGGGTTGCCCAAGGAAGGGGGAGAATGGGGGATTTCAAGTGACACAAGACGCATAATTCAAGCTTCTTAGATTGCAAAAGCTCTTCTTACCTAAGGGGCCTGCTGCCTTTATTTTTATCCAAATGGCTCAATTACCGCAAAGCCCCACAGAGAAAATTACGGATGTTTGCCTCTATTTTTCTCCTCTTGTCTCGACAACTGTAGATATTTTGTTTTCCTTCTTTCTCTCTCGCTCTCTCTTTTTTTTTTTTTTTTTTGGTGGTTGCGGGGGTGAAGAGAGAAGGGGGGTGTTCAGATGGGCTCAGGGACCAAGGGCTTTTAAATTGCTCCTCAAAGCCCACATCACACACACACACATGCGCGCGTGCACACACACACACACACACACCCCTCCCACAGTCCTAGGCCACACACCACAGCTGGTCTTTTTTGTGCGTCCATTTTGACATTTGTCCTTTCTGTCTTCTGCTGTTCCTTTCCTCCCCTCCCCTCCAGTCTCTCCTCTTACTTCTTGTAGCAGCAGCAGCAGCAGCTTTGGGCCTCTCCTCTGCCCAGCGGGCACTCCTCCTAGCAGCTCTCGTCTCATCTCAGCTATTTCCAAACCCTGCAATAGACACAGGGAGGCATGGAGGTGCCCATTTTCCAACCTTCTTATTGGCTCTCCATTTGTCATTTTCAGAATTGGCGCTCTGGGGAGCCAGGACTGGAGGCTGCAGCTCTCACTCCTGCCCGCTCTGCCAGATGAGGGGTCCCGGCCTTACAAACTGCCACAGGCTCCAGAATGATCTCTGGGAGCTCTAGGACTGCGAGGAATGGTGTCTGAGCATGAGGTCCTGGGCCTCGATGCTGCGGACATGCAGAGGAGGGAGTTCCTGCCAGTCCAAGTTACCTCTTATGCACCTCTCTCCATCCCACCATCCCTGGCCTG
The DNA here is from genome assembly GCF_008728515.1 of Papio anubis. Lineage (NCBI taxonomy): Eukaryota > Metazoa > Chordata > Mammalia > Primates > Cercopithecidae > Papio > Papio anubis. Next base: position 100,162,721 of record NC_044988.1, on the reverse strand, counting down.
TGTGCCATCCTCATCCACCTCTGCCCTGGGTAGTGCCATCCACCACCTCCCTGCCCCCCTTAGGCTCCTCCTACCAGGCCACACCCCTCCCTTGCTTAGAACCTCCATGACTCATTGACCTTGGGGTACAACCCCTCACTGGCCTCGGATCAAACCCAAATCTCTCCCTGTGGCCCCCAGGGCCCTGTGGACTGGCCCCACCTCCTCTCCAGCTTCACCACCAATTCTGTCTCCCAACGCAGAGCTCCCTCCTGCCTTGAGCCTTGTAGCTGTGGGTCCTCCCCTGCCCTGTTCTCTCTGTCTCTCCACCCACTTAACCCTCACTGGGCATCACCGAACCATCTTGTCACCTCCTCAAGCAGCCTCCCCACCCATCAGGTCAGGCTTTCATAGCACCTGCATGGGGACAGGGAACAGCCAATCAGAGGCCAGCCGCAGGGTCCTGATGGTGAGGCAGGTGCAGCAGGACCCAGGTGAGGGAAATGGACACAGGAAGAGTTTATTTTATTTTTTTGAGATGGTGTCTTGCTATGTTGCCCAGCCTGGAGCAAAGTGACCCAATCGTGGCTCACTGCAGCCTTGAACTCCTGGGGTCAAGCAATCCTCATGTCTCAGCTTCCCAAGTAGCTGGGACTCCAACTGTGTTTTAATCACCATGGCTGCCAGTTTCCATCAGCCTGTCTATCCCTGTCCGTGTGCCTCCACCCCCAAGAAATTCTCAATTTGGTGGCAGGCACCTCCACTAGCCTGGAAGCCTCCACCCTGCCTCACACGTTTGTAGCTATAAAGGGCACACATCATAGGTGCTCAATAAATAGCTGGTGATGGATGGAAAAGCCCTTGGGACCAGGCCCTTTCTGGGGACCACTAAATTTGTGCCTACCAGCCCCCTCCTATGCTGCACCCGCAGGTGCCTTAGCTGCATGCAACTGCCAACAGAGCAAGAAAACCAGTGCAGTGCATGGCATTGGTGGGGTCCTTGGCATTGTGGTTTACTTCAAAGGCTTCCGAGGCAAAGGGCTGGGTGCAAATTCCAAGCTCAGTGCTCTCTTGCCGGGTGATTTTGAGCAATACATCGTACTCCTTCGAGTCTCAGTGCCCTCACTTGTAAATGAGGGAGATGTTGGGTTTGTGGGGGACTAATGTATGTACATCGCTGAACGCCTTGTGTCTTGAGCTTGCGTGATTATTGAATTTGCTATATTTATTGTCCTCTTGCCTTCCATAGTCAAGAGGAATCCCTGTTTGCCCCTCCAATCCATCATGCACTCAGCAACCATTTCTCCATTCACTGCGTACATATTTTATGGAGTTTCTATCATTTTCCAGGTATAGAGATACAGCGGTGAATGAATCAGATGGAAAGTCTGCCCCTGACAGCTCCCATTCTGAGGGATCCACTTCCTGCAATGTCTCATGGACTCCTCCCATGGCTCTTGGCAGTAGAGACTATTACTGTCCCCATCTTACAGTGGGAGAAACTGAAGCTCAGAAGCTCAGAGAAACTGAAGCTTGATCAATTTACCCAAGATCATTCACTTCCTGGCAGAACCAGGACTTGAACTCAAGCCCTTGGGATGTCAGAACCTGAACTTTCAACTTCTATTTTTTTTTTTTTTTTTTTAGTTGAGATGGAGTTTCACTTTGTTGCCTAGGCTGGTCTCGAACTCCTGGGCTCAAGCAAACCTCCCACATCAGCCTCCCAAGGTGCTGGGATTACAGGCATGAGTCAACACACCTGGCCTCAACTGCTAATCTATAATGCTTCTACTGAGAGGTTTTTCTTTCTCTTTTTCTTTTTTTTTTTTTTGAGACGGAGTCTCACTCTGTTGCCCAGGCTGGAGTGCAGTGGCGTGATCTCAGCTCACTGCAACCTCTGCCCCCTGGGTTCAAGTGATTCTCCTGCTTCAGCCTCCCGAGTAGCTGGGATTACAGGCACCTGCCACCACAACCAGCTAATTTTTGTATTTTTAGTAGAGAGACGGGGTTTCACCATCTTGGCCAGGCTGGTCTTGAACCTCTGACCTAGTGACCCACCCGCCTTGGCCTCCCGAAGTGCTGGGATTACAGGCGTGAGCCACCGTGTCCGGCCCAGACAGACTTTTCTAAGTGCATTTCAGATTGGGTCATTTCTTTGCATAATCCTCCTCGGTGGCCTCCAAACTCCTGGGCTCGGCCCAAGGGTTCTGCCAGTCCTGACCCCACCTTCATCTTCTGCCTCCTGTCTCCTTTGAGCCCCATCACCCTGGCTGGGTGTCTCCTTCCAGCCACACTGGTCCTTCCTGTTCCCAGACAGATCTGCTCTCTCTTACCGCCAAGCCTTGGCATGCGCTGTTCCTTCTGCCCAGAACACCCTTCCCTCCTCTTTGCATGGCTAATCCTCCTCCTCCAGGTCTTGGCCGGACCTCACCTCCCCAGTGATGAGCTCCTCATCTCCCTGAGGCTGTGAAGCAGCCCCCGCTTTCATGCTTCCCTATGCAGGGCTTGCCAGGAACTCATGACCTGTTTCTCCTCTAGCCTGTGAGTTCCCCTAGGCTGGTGCCTGCTTCTGCCTTTTTCAAATTTATACTCCAAGCACATTGCAGGAGCTCAACACTTACTTGCTAAAGGAGCAGATTAAAGAAAAATTGTAGAACCTGCTCTCCTGGCGCCCTCTTTTTCACCCTAGCTGTAGAAGTGAGCAATAGCCACGTTTTTCATGATAAATGAAGATGGGTGCTCCTTCCTTCCTCCCTCCCTCCCTCCCTTCTCTCTCTCTTTCTCTCTCTCTCTTTCTTTTTCTCTCTCTCACTCTTTCTTTCCCTCCCTTCCTCCCTCCCTTCCTTTCTTCCTCTCTCTCTCTCCCTCCCTTTTTCTTTCTTTCTCTCTCTTTCTGACGGAGTCTTACTCTGTCACCCAGGCTGCAGTGCAGAGGTGCAATCTCGGCTCACTGCAACCTCTGCCTCCCAGGTTCAAGCGATTCTCCCGCCTCAGCCTCCCCAGTAGCCGGGATTACAGGCACCCGCCCCCATGCCTGGCTAATTTTTGTATTTTTAGTGGAGATGGGGTTTCACCACATTGGCCACGCTAGTCTCAATCTCCTGACCTCAGGTGATCCACCTGCTTCGGCCTCCCAAAGTGCTGGGATTACAGGGATAAGCCACCACGCCCAGCTTGAAGATGGGCACTTCTTAACAGAAGTCTTGACTTTATACAAACTTGCCATGTCTGGGGAAATACTCAAAATCAGCATTCTATTTAAAAAAGGTGTTTGACAGCCAGGCACATGCTCACATGTTTGCAGTGAGCCAAGATCATACCACTGCACTCCAGCCTGGGCAAGAGAGCGAGACTCTGTCTCAAAAAAAAAAAAAAAAAAAAGGTGTTTGAAGAATTTTTTTCTCTTAAAAAAAAAATCAATGAACTCCCTGTGTAGAGAGAATATTCCATAAAAGCCCCACCGGCCACACACTTCCAGAGCGTAAGGCAGAGCGTGAGGCAGTGCTGCTCCCTGGGAGAGGCGCACAGTCCGCATCCCTCCCTGATCGTGGTACTCCATGTGGGTTTCTGCTCAGGTGAATCCAAAATCAAGGTTGCAAGACAACGCAACTGTTGGGTAAAATGTACAGCAGGGTCTGACTCACCAAAGCTGCTATGTCAAACCACGCAGCAGAGGTGAACCCCAGAGGTGAACGGCAGAGACTGGGAGTGAGGGTACCTGAGATGTCAGATGTCTGATGGGTCTTCCAGATTAGAAGAGGAACCACGACCACCATAGTAGCCAAAGCCAGAACCAGTACCCCAGGCACTTCTTTCTCATTGAGTCTTCACAAACATCCATTATTTTATTTTATTTTATTTTACTTTAAGTTCTGGGATACATGTGCAGAACATGCCAGTTTGTTACATAGGTCTATATGTGCCATGATAGTGTGCTGCACCCATCAACCCATCATCTAGGTTTTAAGCCCTGCACGCATTAGGTATTTGTCCTAATGCTCTCCCGACAGGCCCCGGGGTGTGATGTTCCCCTCCCTGTGTCCATGTGTTCTCATTGTTCAACTCCCACTTATGAGTGAGAACATGCGGTGTTTCGTTTTCTGTTCCTGTGTTAATTTGCTGAGAATGATGGCTTCCAGCTTCATCCATGTCCCTGCAAAGGACATGAACTCATTCTTTTTCATGGCTGCAACACAACCACCCATTTTACTGGGAGTAAAAACCAAGGCTCAGCAGTGAGGTCACTTGCCACATACTGGAGGCAGGACTTGAACCCAGGGCCGGTGGCTCTGAAGCCTGCATTCAGTACCACCTTCCCAGTGGGCAGAGGGCGGGGGTGGTCTGCCTGCAGTAGCTGTGAACAGCCCTCAGCCCTGAGGTCCTCCAGGAAGCAGAGCAAGCAGGCAGGAGGTGTCCTGTGGAGCAGAGGGAGGAGACGGTGGAGGTCCCGGGGGATGTCGAGGAGCAGAGATTGGGGGAGCACAGTGACCACCCTGGAACCCCCCAAGCCCAGCCATCTCCAGGAAACATCACTAAACCCACAGCACTGGTGTGGGTGACTCTGTGTGGTATGGCGGGGGCTGGGGATGGGAACAAAGCTCCCGTTAGAGCTGCCAGTGTGAACCAAGGTGGACCCCCAGAGACAGCAGGAGGTGGAGGCCAGGAGGGAAGTCCTCAGGCCCCCAGCACAAGCGTCACATCCCAAGACTGGGAGTGACTGGCCATAGTCAAGGGTGGGCAGGCAGGGAGCACCTTCACAGTCCAGCCAGCACCTGCCCTGTCCCTTCTTCTAGTGGGGCCTTGAACTTCCTCAGAGACTTGTGCTGGTCACCTTGATGTCTGAGAGCGCGGCAGCCTGGAGGGCCTCAGGGGTGGGAGCTGTTCACAGCGGCTGCAGGCAGGTTGTCCATGTCGTCTTCCTCTTGGGGTGGTGGTGCTGAAGGCAGGCTTCAGAGCCATAGGCCCTGGGCTCAAGTCATGTCTCCAATAGATAGCTGCTGAGTGACCTCACTGCTGAGCCTTGGTCTTCCTCCCTGCAAAGCGGGTGGTTGTGAAGCCTCAAAGAGAAAGAAGTGCCTGCAGTACTGGTTCTGGCGGTGGCTGCTGTGGTTGCCATGGTTCTAATCTGGGAGGCCCATCAGGACTGCATGACTGCCCTGAAAAGAACCGGCCAGGGTAAGATTATTTCTGGCCTGTAGCCACAGGCATGGGTCAAGTCCAAGGCTGAGGGCCAGAATCCTGAGACCCAGAGAGGGGGAAATCCCCCTAGTAAGTCTCAGGTAGTGCTGGGACTAGAACCCTAGGATCCTGACCCTGGGCTCATGACACAGGATCCCCAAGGCAGGCACAACAGAACACACCCCCCCTACAGCCAGAAGTCAAGAAGGTAGAGGGTGAAGCTCTGCCAAGTTTTTTGTTATTGTTGTTTTGTTTTTGTTTTTGTTTTGAGACAGTTTGGCTCTTGTCGCCCAGGCTGGAGTGCAGTGGCGCGATTTCGGCTCACTGCAGCCTCCACCTCCCAGGTTCGAGCGATTCTCCTGCCTCAGCCTCCCAAGTAGCTGGGATTACAGGCACCTGCCACCACGCTCTGCTAATTTTTTGTATTTTTAGTAGAGACAGGGTTTCACCATGTTGGCCAGGCTGGTCTCGAACTTGACCAAGTTTTGAAGGTTGCATAGGAGTTAGTTTGGTGGAAAGTAGGTGGAAAGCATTGAAGAGGATGCAACAACCTGTGATCAAGCCAAAGGTATAATCAATTGTGGTGGGAGAACCATGGGCCATTCTGGGTGGAAGGTGCAAGTGCATATGGAGCAAGGCAGGGAGGTAGGGGAGTGGGCTGACTAGCCAGCGGCGGCACCATGGTGTGCCTTATACACTCCAACCAAGCATTTGGACCTGAGCCTTAGGACAGTGGTTCAAACTGAGCTCCCTGGAATCCTCTGGGTTCCTTAGAGCCCCATTGGCACCTGGGGGAAGGTGAACCAGAGGGAGGGAACAGACGAGACGATGCAGGTTCTGCACCCAGCCCCACCTCGGTCTCAGGGAAGCTGTGCTTTCATTGGGTTGTTCCTTTAGATTTTCAGTGTAAGATTTCATTAGAAGGGTTTGCAGCAAATGCATTTGAAACTGCTCCTGCAAGCTGGGAGAAGTCTTGAGCCAGAAGTGACATGACCAACATTTTATGATTCATTTGTTCTTCAAAAAACTTGGCAGAGGCCGGGTACGGTGACTCATGCCTGTAATCCTAGCACTTTGGGAGGCTGAAGTGAGTGGATCACCTGAGGTCAGGAGTTTGAGACCAGCCTGGCCATGATGGTGAAACTCTGTCTCTACTAAAAATACAAAAATTAGCTGGGTGTGGTGATGGGCACCTGTAATCCCAGCTACTTGGGAGGCTGAGGCAGGAGAATTGCTTGAACCCAGGAGGCAGAGGTTGCAGTGAGCCGAGACCGTGTCACTGCACTCCAGCCTGGGTGACAGAGTGAGGGACTCTGCCTCAAACAAACAAACAAACAAGAAAAAAAAAAAAAAAGAAAGAAACATGGTCAAGCATCATCCCAGGACGATGGCACTATCCTTCCTGTGCCAGGCATTCCTTGCTGAGAGCAATGTCCCCTGCCCTGTGCCATTACTGAGCTGTACAAGGAAGCAATCCCCTATAGCAGCTCAGCGCTCAAGCCTCGGTCTCAGAGACTCAGATTCAATTCCTGACTCTCAGCTCACCCATCGTGGTTCCTTGGGCAAGCTTGTATAAACTCAATTTCTGTACCTGAAAAGTCAAGCTAATAACAATACCTACCTCCCATCATCAAGGTGAGGATCACACAAGATCATCGGTGCCTAGGGCTTGGCATGGTGTCCAGCACATGCGATCCACAGCACCTGCCCTCCCTGCAGGCAGCTGCGAGGTTCCTCTTAGGAATAATAGGTGCTAGGGATGAGGATACAAAGACAGAGTTGTAGGTCTGGCCGTGGGGACCTGACAGTCCAGGCTGGAACAGGAGTCTAGATGCCAGGCAGAAAAATAACAAAAAAACCAATGAAATGCAGGCAGAAGGGGATGAATCCAGATGGCCAGATCCTGTGTCTTGGCTCAAAGTAGAGGCTCAATAAATGTTTGTTGAAATGAAAAGGATTGATGGGCCTGGTGGTTCATGCCTGTCAGTACTTTGGGAGACCAAGGCGGGTGGATCGCTTGAGCTCAGGAGTTTGAGACCAGTCCAGGTAACATGGCAAAACCCTGTCTCCACAAAAAAAAAAAAAAAAAAAAAAATACAAAAATCAGCCAGGCATGGTGGCACACACCTTTAGTTCTAGCTACTCAGGAGGTTAAGGTAGAAGGATCAAGATTGCCTGAGCCCGTGAGGTCGAGGCTGCAGTGAGCCATGCTTGCAAGCCATTGTACTCCAGCCTGGGCAACAGAGTGAGACCCAGTCTCAAAAACAAGAAAGAAAGAAAGAAAAAAGAAATGAAAAGAATTGAAGTCAGTGGAAAGATCGCCCTGGGCTGTGGGAATCTAGGAAGCCTATGTGAAGAGCAAGAACCTGAGCTGGCATTTAGGCAGTGGGCAAGATATTGGTGGCTGAGGGCTGGGGGCAAGTGGGGAGCACCCCAGTTTTATAAAGAGGGGGCCTCCTTTTCCCAACTCTGCTACAAACTACTTGAGGCTGCTTAAAAACAACCTCACTGTTTTTCCTCTTGTTTTATCTTTTTCTGTGTTGTCTGGATGTTTTTGATAATGAGCATGTGTTACTTTAAAAATCAGAAAAAGCAATTAAGTTATTTTCATTTGCAAGTTTTTTTTTTTAAAACAGCATTCACACACACAAAGGATGGTTAAAATAAAGTTCACACAGAAAAAAACAGAAGAGGCGTCAGGAGCAAAACTGAAGAGGGAGGTAATTATGACAGGAACCCCGGAAGAGGAAGACTGAGTTATTTTTTGATGAATGATTCACCCTGACTTACAGCCTCCAAGAAGAGGCCAAAAGGGAAATCGGGAAGGGTGGAAGATGGGGTAAAAAAAGAACGCATGCGGGCCGGGCGCGGTGGCTCAAGCCTGTAATCCCAGCACTTTGGGAGGCCAGGCAGGTCACGAGGTCAGGAGATCGAGACCATCCTGGCTAACACGGTGAAACCCCGTCTCTACTAAAAGTACAAAAAAAACCCCCAAAAAACAGAAAAACAAAACAAAAATACAAAAAACTAGCGGGGCGCGGTGGCGGGCGCCTGTAGTCCCAGTTACTCGGGAGGCTGAGGCAGGAGAATGGCGTGAACCCGGGAAGTGCAGCTTGCAGTGAGCCGAGATCTGGCCACTGCACTCTGTCGAGATCCCGGGAGTGGAATAATGACAGCAACTCTGGTTTGCTGAGCGTGTATCTGAGCCAAGCGCCCCGCTGAAATATCTCCGTGCTGTTCTGGGGAGGAGGTGATCTCTGCCCACACTGTGCAGATGAGCATCGCATCCCAGGTCTGGAAGCGGGAAGTGGCGGCTCAGACCTCTGAACCCACAAATGCTAGTGCTAGCTGTGCCCTTGGCTCTCCCTCCTCTGCCGCAGGGGCAGGAGGAGGCTGCAGCACCGGCCGGCGGACAGAGCTGTCCTCAAGCGCCGTTGTAGGGGTGCAAGAGCTCGCCACCCTGGTCTGAACACTGCAAGCTGCCGCCTGAGCCTCCCTAATGGAGTCCTGATACAGTGCAGTGATGAGCCCAGAGATGGCAGGGTGCGTGTGTGACAGAGGGGACAGGCCATGGAGCTTAACCCCTGCCTCTCCAGTGGGGCCGGCCAGGAAAGGGGTCTGCGGAGCCCGGGCAAGAGCACTGGTTTCGGGTCTCATCCTTGTCCCTCTGAGGGAGGATCCATCCCTTTTGCCATCCAGCCTGGGCTGTTGGAACGGCGGAGGGAGAGCGCCTTGCTTCTGTTCTTGAACCCTGACCGCCAGCTTCTTCTCCACCTGAAGCCAGGACGGGTCTTTGAAAAAGGTACCTGGGTGCTCCCCTCCCTCCATGGCTCAAAAGGCAGAGCCGGTCAAAAGGCAGAGCCGGGATTTGAACCCAGGTCTGTCAGAAGCTCCCAGGGTGTAATAATGGGCAGCCTTTGGGAGCTGGAAGAGACCTCAGAACCCACAGTCCAACCCGCTTATGGGGTGGGTGGGAAAACTGAAGCCCGGAGATGGCCAGTGACTCCTCGGGAGCTGGCAGAGAATCCTGCCCACCTGGCTCCCCAACCTGGCCCCCAGGCCCGAGTTCCTCCCCTCCCCGCCCTCCACCCAGTGAGCAGAGCTGCCTCTTCTCTCCTTGCAGAGCCTTGTGGTGCAGAGGCACTGGAGGGAGACGATGGCTGGGCTGGGCGTCCTCCCCAGGAGCTGGGTTCTGGCTAGGGGAGCAGAGGGGCCTCCAGCTCCCTTCCCCACCCCGCCCCTAGCCCTGCTGGCAGATGCTTAGCACAATTAGCCAACAAGTGGCTGTTTTGTGGAGTTACTGCTGATGTGTTTCAAGTGGCTTTCTGAGTGGGAAATGTTCGGGAGGAGAATCAGGCAGACAAAGGGGCGCGAGTGCATTAGGTTTTATCGCTCTGTTTTGCACACGTCTGACATCACTCTTTTAAGCAAGTTCTGTTTGGCCCTGGGAGAATGATAAAGAGACGAGAGGGAGGGAGTGCAGGCAGGCGGACACGCGCGCTGTCTCCCCAGCTCTCTCTCTCCCCTGCTCCCTTGCACGCACGCACGCCATCCCGTCCTCCAAGTGGAGGCATAATGGCCAGAGACGGTTGGAGCAAACTGTCCGACAGATGGGGCCTGCCCCGCTCGGAAGGGGAGGCTCGGCTGCAAATAAAGTCTTCAGGTGAAATAGAATAACTGAAGTAGCCAACTATTGTGCGGTGAGAGGGTAATGCGTCTGCCTCTTGCTAATGGCTGCCCAGTTGCCAGAGAATGAAACCTCTTCTAGTCACGCAGGCGATCCAAGGACAAAAGTCAGCAAGGGAGATGGCAGAGACAGCGGGGAGGAGGGAGCCCCCCAGCTTCATCCCCCACCCCCACCCTCGGGCTGAGACTTGGACAAAGGGCCCATCCCCCGCTCCGACTGCTCAGGGCTTCGGCTCCAGGTTTGGTAAAAAGTAATAAGCAGGAAAGTAGCCACCTGTGAGGGCGGCACTGGAGGGGATGCTGGGGGTGAGGGGCAGGGATCCTAGGAGGAGGGAAGACTGGCATAGGCAATGGTCACGCAGGGTGGATGGCAAGAGATGGTCTGAAGGTACAGCGGCTTTCCTGCTGCCTCAATGCAATGCAGTCATCTTCAGGAGCCCCCTTTCTCTCCGGCCCTCAGTTTCTGTTTCCTTAAAAGGAGGAGCTTTGCTTTAATCTGTTGCCCATCTGCCTGTCCGTCCATCCACCCTTCCAAATTCATTTGGTAAGTTTTTTTTTTTTTTTTTTTCTTTTGAGATGGAGTCTCATTCTGTCACCCAGGTTGGAGTGCAGTGACACGATCTGGTCTCACTGCGGCCTCGCTTCCCAGGTTCAAGCGTCCTGCCTCACCCTCCTGAGTATCTGAGATAACAGGCACATGCCACCCCACCCAGCTAATTTTTGTATTTTTAGTAGAGATAGGGTTTCCCCATGTTAGCCAGCCTGGTCTCAAACTCCTGACCTCAAGTGATCTGTCCGCCTCGGCCTCTCAAAGTGCTGGGAGTACAGGTGTGAGCCACCGCACCCTGCCATGAGTATTTTATTTATACATTTATTTATTTATTCTGGTGATTGATGATTTGGGCAGTCCCCAGACCAGAATAGGTTCAGAGAGACTCCCAGTATTTTTTGTGAAAAGCTTAAAAATATTTGTGTTTTGCTGTGTGTGCACTTCCGGGCACGGAAGTTGGCACACACTTTCCTGCTTCCTCTTCTTCGTTCATGGTGAGCCCTCCCCGCAGAAACCTCCATTCCTCCATCTTTGCTTAGTGAAATTGTATCCACTTTCAAAGCCCATTTGGCGTGCTAGCTCCTGTGTGCCACTTGTTCCGATGTACTCATCTCTGTCTGAGTTCTATATAATTTGATTTAATAAGTATCTTTTGAGTATCAATTATGGGTCAGGCCTTCTGCTAGGGGCTGAGAATACCGAGGTGAACGAGAAGCTCCCAGGTTAGCATGGGGGATAGAGGGTGAATGAAAAATCCCCAAAATCATCATTCATTACAGCCATGACACTGCTCTGAGGGGAGTCACACAAGCCTGTAACAGGCCCCAAGCTGGCTGGAGGGTCTGGAGGTCACCTGGAGGCAGAGATCCTGTGGGTGGGGAGACGGTTGGGGGAGAGGGATGAGGGGCCCTGGAACACTGAGCCCTGAAGGAGGCCGAGCCCCAGGTGGGCAGAGAGAGAGGGAAAGGAAGAGTCTGGGTAACAGAACAGGGAGAAGGTTCTGGAACATCCAGGGAAGAGACACTCACTTGTAATCCCAGCACTTTTGGAGGCCAAGTGGGCAGATCACTTGAGGTCAGGAGTTTGAGACCAGCTTGGACAATATGATGAAACTCTGTTTCTTTTTCTTTTCTTTTCTTTTCTTTTCATTTTTTTTTTTTGAGACGGAGTCTCGCTCTGTCGCCCCGGCTGGGGTGCAGTGGCCGGATCTCAGCTCACTGCAAGCTCCGCCTCCTGTGTTTACGCCATTCTCCTGCCTCAGCTTCCTGAGTAGCTGGGATTACAGGCGCCCGCCACCTCGCCCGGCTAGTTTTTTGGATATTTTAGTAGAGACGGGGTTTCACCGTGTTAGCCAGGATGGTCTCGATCTCCTGACCTCGTGATCCGCCCGTCTTGGCCTCCCAAAGTGCTGGGATTACAGGCTTGAGCCACCGCGCCCAGCCTCTTTTCTTTTTTTTGAGATGGAGTGGAGTCTTGCTCTGTTGCCAGGCTGGAGTGCAGTGGCACGATCTTGGCTCACTGTAGCCTCCACCTCCTGGGCTCGAGTGATTCTCCTCCCTCAGCCTCCCAAGTAGCTGGGACTACAGCCGCGTGACATCATGCCCAGTTAATTTTTGTATTTTTAGTAGAGATGGGGTTTCACCATGTTGGCCAGGATGGTCTCGATCTCTTGACCTCGTGATCTGCCTGCCTTGGCCTCCCAAAGTATTGGGATTACAGGCATGAGCCACCACGCCTGGTCACCCTGTTTCTACTAAAAATATGAAAAAAAAATTAGCTGCGTATAATGGCACACGCCTGTAATCCCAGCTACTCAGGAGGTTGAGGCAGGAGAATCTCTTGAACCCGGGAGGCAGAGGTTGCAGTGAGCCGAGATGGCGCCACTGCATTCCAGCCTGGGTGACAGAGCAAGACTCCATCTCAAAAAAAAAAAAGGAAAGTTCTGAGGAGGGAAGGGACCCCTGAGGGGCAGGAGGGACCACAGACAGGGCCAGTGAGGCCACAAGAGGCTGGGCGCAGGAGTGAGACCAAGAGATGTCCCTGTTCTGCAAGTCACAAACATTGGCGGTCCCAAAGGCTGTCCTTGCCCAGAACATGCCCAGAGGCCTGGGCGGAGAATTCAGTCAACAGGGGAGAAAGATGCTCTTTTTTTTTTTTTTTTTTTGAGACGGAGGGGCGCTCTGTCACCCAGGCTGGAGTGCAGTGGCGGGATCTCAGCTCACTGCAAGCTCCGCCTCCCGGGTTCACGCCATTCTCCTGCCTCAGCCTCCCGAGTAGCTGGGACTACAGGCGCCCGCCGCCACGCCCGGCTAAGTTTTTGTATTTTTAGTAGAGACGGGGTTTCACCGTGTTAGCCAGGATGGTCTCGATCTCCTGACCTCGTGATCCGCCCGTCTCGGCCTCCCAAAGTGCTGGGATTACAGGCTTGAGCCACCGCGCCCGGCCGAAAGATGCTCTTTAAAAAAAAAGTTTTGTTTTAACCAAAGGCAAGTCTTTCATTGAACTTCTTGTAGCCCTCATCCACCCCCAGCCCCAGCCCCAGTGCTGGCTCTTCCCCGCTGTCCATCCCCGCAGCACCTGCTCAGGGGCTGGAGGACAGGAGGGACATACACAGCGGGAAGAAGGAGCAAGAGACAGAGACAAACCTCGTGCAGCAGACAGGGGCAGACCACCGGGCGAGGGGGGGCACCTGGGAAAGATGCGTGCCTCCCTCCTGGCTCCCCTCGGGAAAGGAGTGGAGAATGCTTTCAACATGGAGAATGCCTTCTGCCCTTCCAGGAAAACGTATGTCTTTTTGGGGTTTTCTCATAACAATGGTAACGCACACCTGCTGTAAGAAAAAGCCAAGTGTCTATCAACTGGTTCTCAAAAGGAAAAAAAAGGAAACGCCAAGGGTCTTGGAAATCTACAGGCCAGAACTTTGGAGCCGTCCTGGTTCCTGTCTTCCTCCCACCCCCAGGTCCAGTTGACCGGCTCCACCTTTAGAGTAGCTTCCACCCCGACACCCTCGGCTCTGACCCGAGCCCCCACCACAGATGAGCCCCCACCACAGATCTAATGGGCTCTTCACTCAGCAGCCAGCGGGGCCCTTTATCAATGGCAGGGCAGGGCACTCCTCTGCCCAAACCATTTGGTGTCTTCACTTTGCTCAGAGCAAAAGCCAGACCCTCCTGTCAACCCTCAGGGCCCTGTGTGATCCACTCCCACCCTTTCCTCTGCCATCCGCCATCTTCTCCCCCAGGGAGTCTTCAAGGATCTGGTCCCACATTCCACTCACAGCAGCTGCTCTCTGGAAAGCTTCAAGTTGTCTTGTCCTGAGTGTGTGCCCCCCAGGCCATACTCAAAGATGTGCTTAGAAACCCAGCCTGAGGCCGGGCGTGCTGGCTCATGCCTGTAATCCTAGCCCTTTGGTAGGCCAAGGTGGGTGGATTGCCTGAGCTCAGGAATTTGAGACCAGCCTGGCCAGCATAACGAAACCCCATCTCTACTAAAAATACAAAAATTAGCCAGGCTTGGTGCATACCTGTAGTCCCAGCTACTTGGAAGGCTGAGGCAGGAGAATCGCTTGAACCTGGGAGGCGGAGGTTGCAGTGAGCCGGGATTGTGCCACTGTACTCCAGCCTGGGTAACAGAGCAAGATTCCGTCTCAAAAAGAGCCGGGTGCGATGGCTCACGTCTGTAATCCCAGAACTTCAGGAGGCCGAGGTGGGTGGATAACCTGAGTTCAGGAGTTCGAGACCAGCCTGACCAGCATGGAGAAACCCCGTCTCTATTAAAAAATACAAAATTAGTGGAGTGTGGTGGCACATGCCTGTAATCCCAGCTACTCGGGAGGCCAAGGCAGGAGAATTGCTTGTACGCTGGAGGCAGAGGTTGCGGTGAGCCAAGATTGTGCCATTGCACTCCAGCCTGGGCAACAAGAGCAAAACTCTGTCTCAAAAACAAACAAATAAACAAAAAAACGCAAAGAAACCCAGCTGGGGCATCATCCTTTTCTCTAGCCCTGCAGACCTGACGGCTTCAGTAGCTCCGTGTCCTGATCTCTGCCTCCCAGCTCAGCAGGATGACTGCAGCTTGGATCCTTGCTCTCTGGTCTGTGGCTGGGAAATTGGCCCCAGGCAGAGATCTGGTGATTGTGGGACTCACCTCAAGGGTTTCCTTTCCCCTGGGAACTGTGGCCTTGCACAGTCTGAATCTATGGTCTGGCACTGAACACAGTAGCCTTGTAGATTCCGTCAAGGGCTAGTGGTATACCCACTACTTCACCGTGGCTTGTAGCAGATGTCCGCTATTAGCTTTATTTACTTATTTTTGTAAAAATTTTTATTTTGGAATTACTTTATTTTATTATTATTTATTCTGTACAGACAGGGTCTCACTCTGTTGACCAAGCTGGCCTTGAACTCCTGGCCTCAAGTGATCCTGCAACCTTGGCTCCTAAAGTGCTGGGATTACAGATGTGAGCCACCATGCCTGGCCCCAAAATAATTTTAGCTTTATAGAAAAGTTGCAAGGATAGTGCCGAGAGCTCCTGTATACTCATCATTCACTTTCTTCTACAGTAACATCTTCTATAACCATGGCCCATTTGTCAAAACGAAGAAATTAACATGGGGGCAGTATTACTAATTGAACTACAGACTTGGTTTCGTTTCATCAGTTTTTTCATTAATGTCTTTGGATTGTCTAAAATCTGGTCCATTATCCCACATGCTAGCAGCTCTATTTCCATAGCCAGAAACTGGGAGCAACCCAAATATCTGTCAACAGAAGTTGTGAAATGAATTGTGGTGCATTCCCATAATGAAATATGATGCAGGTCGGGCATAGCGGCTCACGCCTATAATCCCAGCACTTTGGGAGGCCTAGGCAGGCGGGTTATTTGAGGTCAGGAGTTTGAGACCAGCCTGGTCAACATGGTGAAATCCCGTCTTTACCAAAAATACAAAAATTAGCCAGGCGTGGTGGCTGTGCCTGTAATCCCAGCGACTCAGGAGGATGAGGCAGAAAAGTCGCTTGAACCCGGGAGGCAGAGGTTGCAGTGAGCTGAGACCATTGCACTCCAGCCTGGGTGACAGAGCGAGACTCCATCTCAAAAAAAAAAAAAAAAAAAGGGAAAAAAAGAAAAAAAGAAAAAAGGAATCTGACACAATTAACTGATGAATTCATACATTTTTTAGTAAATGATTAGTTTTTAATTGGGGTTGAAGAGGTTAGAATTGTCATTACCATTTGTGGCAGACAGACCCTAAGGTGACTCCCATAGTTTTTTTTTAAAGGAATGGGGTCTTGCTATGTTGCCCAGGCTGGTCTTGAACTCCTCGGCTCAAGAGATCCTTCTGCCTCAGCCTTCCAAGTAGCTAGGACTACAGGCATGAGCCACCATCCCTGGCTGACTCCCACTAATTTTTAACCTTTGGTATTTACACTCTTCGTAACCCCTCCTTTTGACTGTGGGTAGGACTAGAGATGTGCTTTTGGCTGAGATAATAAAGCTGAAGGTGTAATTTAGATCTCGAGGCAGTTCATTTTGAGTTCATTGAAAGGATTAGGCTGGACTTAATTAGGTAAAACCTTAAGTCTGGGCCCAGTGGCTCACGCCTGTAATCCCAGCACTTTGGGAGGCCGCAGTGGGTGAATCACTTGAGTCCAGGAGTTTGAGACCAGCCTGGCCAACGTGGCAAAACCCCATCTCTACCAAAATACAAAAATTAGTCTGGCCTGTTGGTGCATGCCTGTAATCCCAGCTACTTGGGAGGCTGAGATGGGAGGATCCCTTGAGCCCTGGAGGCTGAGGTTGCAGTGAGCTGAGATCACGCCACTGCACTCCAACCTGGGTGACAGAGTGAGACCCCATCTCAAAAAAAGGAACCAAACAAAAAGAGCTGAAGAGAGACTTGCAGAAGCAAGCTTCTATGGTGTGAACTGCCTTAGAGATGGCCATGTGGCACCAGGGGGCCACTGGCTGACAGCCAACCAGAAAATCGGGAGCTCGGTTCTACTGGTGCAAGGAACTGAATTCTACCGACCAGTGCAAGACCTTGGAAGAAGACCTGAGCTCTGAAAGAAGATGCAGCCCGGCTGACACCTTGACTGCAGCCTGGTGGGACCCTGAAGACAAGACCCATTCAACTTTCCCCAGACTCCTGAGCCATAGCCACTGTGAGATGATCAATGTGTGTTGTTTGAAGCAATCGGTAGCTAATGCACCACTGCAGCCATAGTGACCGGGAGCGGCATGGAATACTTCTGGTGTGCAGTTCAGATGTGTGCAGTTGACTATATGTAACTTACACCCAGGCTAAAGTGATCCTCCCACTTCAGACCCCCGAGTAGCTGGAACTACAGGCACCCACCACCACACCTGGATAATTTTTTGTATTTTTAGTAGAGACAGGGTTTCACCATGTTAGCCAGGATGGTCTCAATCTCCTAACCTCGTGATCCGCCTGCCTCCGCCTCCCAAAGTGCTGGGATTACAGGCGTGAGCCACCGCGCCCGGCCACACCTGGATAATTTTTAAATTTTTTGTAGAGGCGGAGTCTTGCCATGTTGCCCAGGCTAGTCTCAAACTTCTGGGCTCAAGTGATCCTCCCACCTCAGCCTCCCAAAGTGTTGGGATTATAGGTGAGCCACTGTGCTGGTTCGTATGTCTTTATTTGAAGAGCCCTCGTTCCTCATCTCCAGTCCTGCATCTCATCCTGCTGGTTTCCTTCCCAGGGCTTTTCATCACGTGTAATCTTATATTTTTGTTTGCTTGTAACTTTTTGTTTGCTTATTAGTTTGTTTTCTGTCTCATCCTCTAGAGCAGTGTTGTACAACAGAAATGTGAGCCTCGTGATTTAAAATTTTCTAGTAGGCGCATTAAAAAAATAAAATAGCCGGGCGCGGTGGCTCACGCCTGTAATCCCAGCACTTTGGGAGGCCAAGGCGGGCGGATCACAAGGTCAGGAGATCGAGACCATGGTGAAACCTCGTCTCTACTAAAAATACAAAAAATTAGCCGGGCGCGGTTGTGGGCGCCTGTAGTCTCAGCTACTCGGGAGGCTGAGGCAGGAGAATGGCGGGAACCCGGGAGGCGGAGCTTGCAGTGAGCTGAGATCCGGCCACTGCACTCCAGCCTGGGCGACAGAGCGAGACTCCGTCTCAAAAAAAAAAATAAAAATAAAAAAATAAAAAATAAAAAAAATAAAATAAATACGTGAATTTGTTTAATGCAATATATTCATAGTATGATCATGTCAGCATGTAATGAATATTTTAAAAACTGAGATATTTTACATTCTTTTGCTTGCACTGTTTTTTGAGACAAGGTCTCGCTCTCTTACCCAGGCTGGAGTGCAGTGGCAGTGTGATCATAGCTCACTGCAGCCTCGACCTCCTGGGCTCACGTGATCCTCTCCCCTCAGCCTCCTGAGTAGCTGGGAGTACAGGCCGGGCTAATTTTTGTATTTTTGTAGAGGCGGAGTTTTGCCATGTTGCTCAGGCTGGTCTGAAACTTCTGAGCTTAGGAAATCCTCCTGCCTCGGCCCCGCAAAATGTTGGGATTACAGGCATGAGCCACTGCGCCTGGCCAGTTTGCACTGTCTTTGAAATCCAGTGTGTATTTAACACTCACAGCACATCTTAATGGGGACTGGCCACATTTCATGTACTCACATGTGGTGGGGCTACTGCTCCAGACAGCATAGCTTGAGACTGTAAGCTGTGCAGTGGTGGGGTGCATGGGGCCAAGGTCACTGTAAGCTGTGTGGTGGCAGGGTGCATGGGGCCAAGGTCACCATAAGCTGTGGGGTGGCGGGGTGCATGGGGCTGAGGTCACCGTAAGCTGTGTGGTGACGGGGTGCATGGGGCTGAGGTCACGCCCATTTTGCTCTCGGTTCTACCCCAGCCATCAGTTCAGTGCTTAGCATGTCCTTGATGCTCAATAAATGTGCAGTGAAGGAATGGGAGGTGAATGAAGTTACTTCAAATACTTTTTGGACATCTGCAGGGTATCTTTTTTTTCCTCCCTCCCATTCTACCTTCCTTTTTCCTCCCTCCCTTCCCACCTTCCCTCTTCATCTCAGGTCCTTTCTTTAGGGTAAAGATTTTAAAGTGTACACACACACACACACACACACGCACGCACGCACACTCACCCCTTCTCATTTCACTCCGGGAGGTTCTAAACACCAGCACTCTCAATCTTGGCGATCACATGGATCAGCTGTTAAAATGCAGGCTGTGGTCAGTAGGTCTGAAGGAAAGGGGCCAGATTCTGTCTTTCTAGTGAGCTCCCAGGGACCTCTGTGGGTCTATGGCCCCTGCTTGAAGGCGAGAGGCTGTAGAGCCGCCTGCTCTTCCTGCTGGCTCAGGCTAGGGGTGGGGGGTCACAGGAGGACCGAGGAGAATTTGGACGCAGCGCCCTCCTTTTCTTGTTAACCTTCCTCCCTAAATATGGGCTACTGTGCTTTCTGGGGAGCAAGAGGGTCCCAGTACAGGGCGGCTTGGTGCCTCTGGCCTCTGCCCTTGTCGGGAGGTTGTGACTTAGGCAGGACGCTGTGTTGAAGGTGGAGTTTCTGCCCCACACAGTCAAAGGCAGGGAGTCCCGCCTTAGAGGCACACTGGGTCCACTGGTCCTGCCCAGAGGCTGCGGGACAGCCAAGCTTGGCCTTGCAGGGACCTATGATACCCCCAAAGACATGACTGCCCCCCCAGACTGGCCACTGCCACTTTTGCCCACAGGAGAAGGGAGAAGCTGAGCAGGGGGAATTCCCCCTGGGGAAACTGGAGACTTCCTTGAACTTGCTCTGTGACCTTGAGAAGCCCCTCAGCCTCAGTTTCCCCACCCGAATTCTAGGGGCTGAACTCAGTAATCCCAGCTCCTGCCTGAGACATTTCAGTGAAACAGTGGGCGAGCCCAGAGAGATCCTGGGGCCATGGGTGTGCGCAGAGGCTGGCTCCGCAGCTGTCCGAGTGGGATTTCTGGTGGCAGGGGTGTCTCCCTCCTGTCCCAACTGGCCCACATGGAGCTGTTTTTCACAGCACCATTGATCCGGCTAAACCAGGGAGATGCATTACATCTCCTCCGGAGGTCAGGGGTTGGGCAGCCCAGCTGGTAAATCACCCGCTGGCTGTGTTTTAAGGCCCTGCCCTGTGTTTTGGCTCCTTGGGCCTTGGGAGAAACTGCTGAAGTTTGATATGGCTCTGGGGGCCAGTGGGGGCAAAGGGCTCCAGCCAAGGGAGGGACAAATAGATCGATGGGAAACTGCCATGACCCCATGACCTCGGAGATGGCTTCAAACTGTGTCTTAACATGCCCTAGTAAATCTGAGGGTGGACCGGCCTCCCCTGGGGTAGGGACAGTGAGAACGGGGTGGGAGGAAGCAGTGAAGGGCATGCCAGGGAAGTGAGAGACCACGGTCTGAGCGGCTGGATTCTTAGCGTTCACAAGCTGCAGCCAGGCTGGGTTTGATCTGCTGTCCCTTGTCGTCATGTAGCGGCGGCACCACACTTTACAGTGTGCACCCTACACGTTCCATCTTCTGTCCTTGCGGGTGTAGACTTTGATGGTGGGGAAGACTGGGCTCAGCCTGGGCCCGGGTGGCCCGGTTTGCAGGTGGCAGAGCTTTTGAGGGGCTGCAAATGGGTCAGTCTAGCTGGGGGACAAAATCCAAAAGGAGTCCAGACAGGTGGGGACAGGGCTCCAGAGGTGGCCAGGGACCAGCATCACACTTTAAAGAGCCCCAGGAGGGCTTCGGCTCATGCAAGGGAGGGAGGAATAAGATGCAACTGTGTTCCAGAAAGCTCACATGGCTTCAGTGCGGGGCCAGAAGGGGAGCTGGTTTGGTTGCGATGATTCCTTGCGGGCCCCCACCATCTTCCTAGGCACTTCCCTGCAGGGCCTGGAGTCACAGACCTGGGTTCAAATCCCATCTCTGCCCCTGACTTGCAAGTGATTTTTCTCTGAGCTCCAGTTTCCCAGCCTGTGTCTCTATGAGTGTTAGAAGTTTGACTGAGATGAGCTCAGGCGCAGTGCCTGGGGCCGAGCCATCAACGCGGCTGCTGTCACCATCCCACTTCCCCTCGGCCAGGCAGCCTCAGACTCCCTCCCGATGCCACAGCCCTCCTGGGGTCTGCAGGAAGTAAAGCCTGCACACCTGCCCAGTCCCTGGTGCCCAACCCAGATGGGCTGAGGGCACACAGTGTGGGAGACAACCAGCCATTTCTTCCTTCGCCTTTACCCTCTTTCCTGGGGTTGGGAGGCAAGATCCAGGGGGTGCCTTGCTGTCCTCCCAGCGGCATTAACTCCTTGCTGGGCCCCGTGTGGCCCCCTGGGGTGAGGTACAACCAGAGGCTGGTAGCCCCAGGTTCCAGCCTGGGTGTGACTGTGACTGGCCCTGCATCAGAGTGTGCCCTTCTCTATGGGCCTCAGTCTCCCCATTTGTGCAATGACTGGCATTTCCCAAATGCAACAGGCATGGCTGGTGGCCCAAAAGATGATTTCAAATTTAACATTGCAATAATGCTGTGATAAATGTATCCTCTTGACGGAGTTTTGCTCTTGTCGCCTACAGGCTGGAGTGCAATGGTGCTTATCTCAGCTACTGCAACCTCTGCCTCCTCGGTTCAAAGTGATTCTCCTGCCTCAGCTTCCTGAGTAGCTGGGATTACAGGCTCACCACGCACTCCAGCTAATATTTTATATTTTTAGTAGAGAAGGGGTTTCACCATGCTGGCCAGGCTGGTCACGAATGCCTGACCTCAGGTGATCTACCCACCTCGGCTTCCCAAATTACTGGAATTACAGGTACGAGCCACCGTGCCTGGCCTAAATGTATCCTCCTTTTCGTTTTCTTCCATTTCATCCCACAAATTCTCACTGCATCAGAGAGACTTGGGCTGGTGTCACTTGGTTTAGCGCTTCCCGAATACTGACTAGACTCACTTTTTTCTTTAAGTTTGAACATTTAAAAATTTAAATTGTGGCTAAATGTGCATAACATAAAATTTACCATCTTAACCATCTTTCAGTGTACAGTTCAGTCATGTTCATAAACTACCTTTTTATTTTTTGAGAGAGTCTCGCTCTGTCACCCAGGCTGGAGTGCAGTGGTGAGAGCACAGCTCACTGCAGCCTCAACCTCCTGGGCTTAAGCAATCCTCCCACCTAAGCCTCCTGAGTACCTGGTACTACAGGTGTGTGCCACCACGCCTGGCTAATTTTTAATTTTTTTTTTTTTAATGGAGTCTTGCTCTGTTGCCCAGGCTGGAGTGCAATGGCACAATCTCAGCTCACTGCAACTTCTGCCCCCCTGGTTCTAGTGATCCTCCTGCCTCAGCCTCCTAAGTAGCTGAGACTACAAGTGCACGCCACCACGTCTGACTTTTTTTTTTTTTGTACTTTTCGTAGAGATGGGGTTTCACCATGTTGGCTGGTCTAGTTTTGGACTCCTGACCTCAAGTGATCTGCCTGCCTCAGCCTCCCAAAATGCTGGGATTACAGGTGTGAGCCACCGCACCCGGCCTAATTTTTAAATTTTTTGTAGAGGTGATGGCTGGGGTTCCTCCCACCTCTTACATCCAGGATGTCCGCAGCCAGGACAGAGCTGATGTGGGGCTTCTGGACACAGCGTTGGCAGATGGGGGGACCCAGCCAAGCTGCGAGGCACAATGTTCAAGGCCTGGGCTCTGGCATCAGACGATCCCGGGTTTGAATCCTGGCTGGGCCTCTCGCGTGGCTTTGGGCAGGTGGTTTAGTCTCTCTGGGCCTCTGTACCTGTCGCTGTAAAATGGGGTTGCTGCTTCTTGCCACAAAGGGTCATTGTGGATGGTAGAGGTAATCGCCACAGAGGCACTTGGAGTACATCATTGTTGCCATTATCCACATTAACCAGGGCTAAGCAGGTGGCAGAAACCCGGCTGAGAGGCACCACATTCCGTGCACCCAGGAAGAGGTGGCTCAGAAATACCAACCTTTCTGGCCTTTCTTCTTTCTGCTTTTCATTCTCTCCAGTTGGCCCAGTGGTGGCTTAGGGCATCCATCTTTCCTGAAGCTCCTTTTCATTTGGAAAGGTGCCGTGCTTGACAAACGGTTCCCACCCTCCCAAAGCTTCCCAGGACCAGAGAAAGGGATCGGGAAGCAGGCCTCAGGAGGCCCGATCACAAGCAGCCCTGCCTTACCTGCCTCCTTCTCCCCTGGGGCAGGGGCTGCACAAAAGGCGGAGGTCCAATTACAAGCAGCCCTGCCTTACCTGCCTCCTTCTCCCCTGGGGCAGGGGCTGCACAAAGGGCCGTGTCACTGACCACTGCGATAGAGTGACCAGATTGCGGGGGAAAGGAGGGGGTGCAGGGGCGCCTGTGTAGTCCTCTTGTCTTTCTCTGGGGCAGGGCTGATTCCCCAGGGCACCCTTTTGTCCTGGGCTCTCTCTGTGTCTGCAGCCCCAGGAGTCAGGGCTGCCGCTGCTGCCTGGCCCCATGTGCCAGCCCCGGCCACTCACTTCCCAGCAATCTGGCCTGGGATGCAGATAAAGCCTCCATTCAGAACTCTGCACAGACCACTGTAGGGGGCCTGGGGAGGAGCGTGGGGGTCCTTGGGGCTGCCAGACAAAGCCGCCTTGTTGAGAGGGCTCGGAAGGAGTGGGGACCCCAGTCCCTGGTGAGTGGCTTCCCCTCAGGGGCTCACCAGGGTGCACAGGGTCAGCTGCTCCCAGGAGCGGCGCCATGAACCTCACTGAGCCCCAGGTCCATGAGGTTAGGGAGGGTGGGGCTGAGGGGCCTGGGATCTCTGAGAGCAGGACTCCTGGGTCCTGGAGTTCCTTGGCTGCCACTTGACCTGGCTTTTCTCCATCACTTCAGGCACCCACAGCTTCCCAGGTCTCTTAGAATCAGCCCTGCCCACCTCTCCAGCCCCTTCTTCTTCTCTCTCTCCTGAGCCAACTCTCTTTGGTTCCTTGACCCTCTGGCCTTTGCACATGCTGTTCCTTCTGCCTGGAATGCCCTTTCCTGCACTTTTCACATGGCTGCTCTCGCTGTCTCTCCTGGGAGGCCCCCCTGACTCCCCTCTCCAGATGTTCCCTCCCTCAGCACACCCGGGAGCTGGTTTGTTTCCTTCATCTCCATATCCCCAGCACCTTGAACAGTGCTGAACACAAAGGGCAAGTGTAATCAACAATTTCTGAATGAATCAGGTGTCCCTGCCCCTCCGTGGGAGGAGCGGCCAGGACTGTAGCCCTTGCGTACTTCATCCCAGAGCTTTTCTAGGGCCGCATCATCTCACCCACAGCTGTAGAGCGTTGCCCTCTGCCACTCCCATCCAGAGGAAGGGGAAGGGGGCATTGTACTCCTACTTCCATCTCGCCACACACACACCCCTACTCCACCCTACCATTGGCGCCCAAGGGTGGGGGCTGCCACCACGGAGGCAAATGAGGCGGGAGCCGGGCCTGTGAGCAGGTTAACACAGACATAAATAAGTGATTGCAGCTGGGCGCCGTGGCTCACGCCTCTAATCGCAGGCCTTTGAGAGGATGAGGCGGGAGGATCACTTGACTCAGGAGTTTGAGACCAGCCTGGGCAACATAGTAAAACTTAATCTCCACCAAAACTAAAACAAATCAGTCAGGTGTGGTGGTGGTGCACGCATGTAGTCCCAGCTACTGGGGAGGCTGAGGTGGAAGGATAACTTGAGCCCAGGAGGCTGAGGTTGCAGTGAGCCTGAGCCATCATCACACCACGAATAAACAGCTGGGCCGGGGCGGGGGGGTGGGGGCAGCATCCACACAGCAGATTCCCCAACCTCAGGCAGGAGTCAGGTCAGCTGGGATCCCAGATGGAAAGGCCTCCTGTTTCACAGCTGCTTCATTACCATCTTAACTGAGTGGCTGGCTGGGTCCCTGCAAGCCCTGCGAGGGTGAGGGTTGTGTCGTGATTAGTAACAACGGGTGCCTGCCATCACTCCAGGGTCAGGGTGTGGGGGAGGGGCTGGAGGAGGAAGCCAGTGCATGGGTGATTTGGTTTGGCTCTGTGTCCCCACCCAAATCTCATCTCGAATTGTAATCCCCATGTGTCGAGAGAGGGACCTAGTGGGAGGTGATTGGATCATGGAGTGGTTTCTCCCAGCTGTTCTCGTGATAGTGAGTTCTCACGAGATCTAATGAGATCTAATGGTTTGAAAATGTGCGGGAATAGCCGCTTCTCTCCCTCTCGCCTGCCACTACGTAAGACGTGCTTTGCTTCCTCTTCGCCTTCTGCCATGACTGTAAGTTTCCTGAGGCCTCCTTCGCCAGGCAGAACTGTGAGTCAATTAAATCTCTTTTCTTTATAAATTACCCAGTTCCAGGTACTTCTTTAGAACAGTGTGAAAACAGACTAATACAATGGGGTCAGGGCAGAATGGTGATAATCAGTAGCAATAGGACAAAAGTTCTCATTTGTGGAACCGTTACCCGGTGTCTGCCCTGTTTTAAGATTTTTATGTGAATAATGTTTTCCTCAGGGCAACCCTGTAAGATAAGTACTATTATTGGGCCCACTTTACAGATGAGGAAACTGAGACTCAGAGATGGAGTCATTGGCACGCTCCAGTTCTGCCTGCGTTCTAACTGGGGCTTGTGACCACTTGGCTCCCCAGAATACCTGTGGCTCTGCAGGGACCCCTCGGAGACTGTGGCAACTGTGATCGTCTTTTCCGGGGAGGCTGGTGAACGTGGGCTTACGGGTGGGGGAGGCCCGAGTGGGCAGCAACTGCACAGCTGGTCCTGGCTAAACATGCAGATACTCAACCTGCCCAGATCCTGGGAACCACCCTGGAGCCTGGTCATCAGACATCAGCTTCTGTGAATGCCATGGGCCTCCATCTCTCCAGGCCTGTGTTCTTCAAATTTCAGCGAGCATCAGAACCACTCAGGCAGCTTGTGAAACAGGCGGATTTCTAGGCCCCGGACTCAGAGAGGTTCCAGATTTAGGAATCTGCCCATTTATCAAGAAACACCCACTTCTAGTGCACACCACTCCGCCATTTCAAAAGTCACAAAGTAAACAAGCCCCGAGTCCTTTTTGTTATCGGCATGCCCAAGCTGATCCAGAACTCTGAGAGGTGGGCTGAAACCACTTGTCTCAAATTCTATGGCCTGCCCCCTCCCAGCCCTCCCATGGGGTCTTACCCGCAGGGTCCCACCCCTCCCCGCCCCCGGAAACCTCACAGAGGAGAATACTGCAGGGGCTTTCAAAATTGCACAGATTTTAAAAAGGACGTTTGAAAAGAAAGGGAATCTACCTTCTTAAGGGGTCGTGGAGTTCAAGTCTTTTGTTTTACATTTGGAGAAAGCTACGCCCAGAAATGTTCAGAGCCCTGCCCAAGGTTCTGGCCTAAGGAACCCTGCAAGCTCATGGCAGAGTCAGTTCAGTCACTTCCCGAGACGTCAAGCTGCTCGGGGGTAACAGGTGTTTCGAATTCCACCACGAGAGGGTAGTGCTTACCGCTAACTACTGGGAGGGCTCCGTAAAGGAGCAGCACATGAAGCCATTAAAATAAAGGGCTTCTAGCTGGGCATGGTGGTGTACACCTGTAGTCCCAGCTACTTAGGAGGCTGAGGCAGGAGGATCATTGGAATCCGGGAGTTCGAAGCTGTAGTGAGCTATGATCGCGCCATTGCGCTCCAGCCTGAGTGACAGAGTGATAACCTGTCTCAAAATGAAATAAAAAATAAAGGGCTTTGGCTAACTGGGCTGATGAGTCCTGGGGCCTTGGCATATAGCAGCTGCTCAGTTAATATTTACCGAAATGTGCAATGAGCATCATCCACAGCAGTGGGCAGCAGGGCACACAGCCTGCCAGGCTCCATGGCCTGTGAGCCGGCACAAGGAGACCAGATCTGGAGTCCCACCCTCCAGGGGAGGGGGCTGATTCCCTTTCTCCTCACCCCCTTATGTGGAGACCTCAGTTTTACTGATCCAAGATCAGATAGATGACTGAGTGAAGCTGGCTGAGGGTGAGACATTAGGGAGTGGTGAGGACTGTAGCCAATATATCGATGGCATTTGCATTCTAGTTTTTTTCAAGAAGCATTGAGCCGGCCAATAGAAACCCTGGCATACCTAAGGGCCAAGTTAGGCCCCTGGCCATGGGTTGGTCATAGTCAGTGTTCTGTGTGATGCTGGTTGGGGAGTCTGGAGCCCAGAGTTTCATCCTGGCCCTCTTCCAGTTGATTCCATGGGCTTGGGCAAATCACTGACCTTGGTATCCCCACCTGTGCTCAGAAGGAATGGGTCAGGATCAGCTCTGGGGCTTTGTGCCAGG